>NC_062522.1:19654852-19929852 GCF_022655615.1 Tachysurus fulvidraco
ATCATTAATCCAGACCCATCAGCTAAACATTAAGTTGTTTGTCTCCCTTTGCAAAACCTCATTGCCCATGCCGTTACTGGCATATTACCCCTTTGTTGTAGGTAAAAAAATAAAAAAATAAAAAAAATAAAAAAATAAAAACAGTTCAAGCATCCGTTCTATGTTTTACACTGAAGAAAAACCTTTGCAGCAGATGACACTTCCAGCATTTGCTTCTGTATGGAATTTGTAGTTAAAGAAGATGTGAGAAGTCCATTCAAGCCATTGTAAATAGCAGAACCTAGTTATGAATGCCTATGCAGAACATTTGAACTCTTATGTACCACATTTCACCCCCCATTTGTACCCCCATTTACCCCATTTTACATTTTATGTATTTTGTGATATCAGTCTTTAGTGATAGACTAAAGCACAAATGGTTGATGGTTTATGTAAATGTTTATATGGCTTAGGCAATTTAGTGCATTTATAAATAGATATTTTAAACCTACCAGCTCTGACCTGCAACATAGCTCAAACCTTAATGACCTTAATCATGTAGATATTTTGAGTGATACTTTTAGATAATAATACAGACATATATATATATATATATATATATATATATATATATATATATATATATATATAGATATATATATATATATATATGCTGTGTGTGTGTTAGTGTGGTGTGATTAACCTTCCTCATTAGTATGCATCAAGAGTTGTCAACTTTGTCAACCTCACACCCTAGTGTAAGTCCTTTAGGGCTCATGCTACCATCTCACACATACGGACAGACAGACCCACACACACACACACACACACACCCATACACGCACACGCCCCCACACTCACACACACAGCAGAAGAAGTGGCCGGTGAGATGCAACTTTTGTTCTTCACAAGTTATGCAGTTCCTCTATAAGGTGATAATGTTCCTACATTCATACAGTTGTGATAGCTCTGTCAGCCGCACACACATGATGACAACATGTTTCTCAGAAGTGTCAACTGGCTTTTTGTGGCTTAAATGGTTAGCTTACAGGAACCCACAGCAAAGGTGACAACTTATGGTGTAAATTAGGATGTGTGTGTTTTCATCACATTTTGCATTGTGATGGTGCCCAGCTTGTGTACCTTTGGTACCATGGCAGGCAGCATTAGCCGTATACAGTACATATGTGAATCGCTCGCATGCACCCCCCTTTGATTTAGTGTGTCCTCTCCTATGTCTTTTTGACATCCGTCTCCTCTCCCTTTTTCTTCTTTGAGTCCTCTGGGATATGAGCATGTGTAGGACAGATGAGAGTGATCTGTGGTGAGAGAAAACACACAGCAAAGCAGATTAGAGATTCTGGGCAAGTTCCCTGGAATGCTGCTTGCTCATGGCTTGTTTCATGGGAAAAGTGACAACAACATAATTCTTAACAATTAACAAACCATGATAAAGAGAGAGAGAGAGAGAGAGAGAGAGAGAGAGAGAGAGAGAGAGAGAGAGAGAGAGAGAGAGAGAACATTCTGCATAATGCTTAGCAATTCATAAGGAAATAAATATGGTCACCTGGTAATCATTTTCTTTATTACACCAAATTTCAAACAATGAGATTTGTGCCCAAAGTTTGTTAGATCAAATTATCTTTGATTCTTTGTCTTTGGTCCAAACATCACCTTGAGCTGAAAACTTTTCTAAGTATTACAGACACTTGATACACTTTATAATTTAATTATAGAATTACATCAATCATTATGGCACATGTGTGCCTTCATAAGTGAGGACACAAAATAAAAAATAGAATCAAACAGCCTTCAAGAAATCAAAGGCCAAGACTCTTTTACTATTTGTATAAAAGGGAAGAAGTAAGTTATAAAATTAAATCCTATTAAATAGTGCTGAGTGACTTTGTAGATCAGTAAACGCAAACTGTGATTTGACTAAAGCTTACTAGATAAAAACTTGGAATTCCTACCTTCCTACTTCGGAAAGTGTCCTCAACCTTGAGTTCACCATGTGATAGCATAACATATCAACATGGTTGCTAAGATCATACAATATAAACACAGTAACACTTCTCTACTTTTATGGCATTATAATACTGTTTGCTTAAATCGGTCAGTTGATTAACACATTTGCTGGTTAAATCTATTACGTTAGCTGTCCTTTTTTTGTTCTCGTTGCTTTGTTTATTGAGAAGGGAAATACATTACATAATGAACTTTAAAGAAATTAGCTTATAGCTATAACAAGTGACAAGCTTTCCTGGAGGTGTCATTGTATTTTCCTCACTTTGCAGCTGGAACATGCTGAAGTCGAAAATGACGTAATGCTGAGTCTCTACTTCAGAGTATATTTAAATGCAGACTACATAGATCTGACATGTTAAGTGCAATCAGTGAGAACAGTCAAACTCTCTGACATAAAAGATGATGCAACGCCATGCAACATCATAAGAGATATGACATATTTAACATTTGACCGAGTAAGTAAGATATTTAGAAGGTGATTAAAACTTCAGACAGTATGTCATGCAGCATCTGGACCGCCTTCTTATTGAAAAGTTCTTATAGCAATTCCAGCTATACTGAAGAAGAGCACATGATAGAGAGTAATTTGAACGCTTATTATGGCTCTCCGCTCATTGGCCGTCCTGGACTTTGACCTGTTATTGGAGCAGATCTAGAGTTCTGTTCTGCGGTTGCAGCTCATTTCCTTTCCTCTTGACCCTCCTCATTTGTCCCTTCTCTTTAACTTTTCCAATTGCCTCCCTTTCCGTGCTTTTTTTTAAGTGCCAATTTATTTAAACTCTTTCCCATTTTTCTACATTCTCCTTCATTGATTTCCAAAGCACTCTCTTTGTAGGCAGCTGGGGTCCAGCTGTGTGTTTTCTGTAACGTGTGTGTGTGTGTGGTTCTCTGGCACGGGCTCGTCACAGTGGGCAGTGCACGAAAAAGAGTAGGGGGGTAACAGAAAAACTGTAAGTGGGAGTCACTTGTCATTTTGGACCGCAGAGAAAAACTGGGCAAGAAATCAGAGGGATTCAGAGAGGGAGAAAACGAGAAAGCGAGAGAGACTGTGCGGAGTCCAGGCTCCAAGGTTTATTAGAGCTGCTGCCTATACAACATGGCCAAGGCGTCAGCCACAGCAGGAGAGAGGGATTCAGAAAGACAGGGACAAATAATCAGTACATGGAAACAACAAAAAGGGAAGTGCATGTGTGTGAAAGAAGAATGTCAAAAACTGATAGAGACAGAAGAACCTGAATCTTAAGTAACAGACTTCAGAGTAACTCCAGCTGATAATACTAATGCATGTAGTGTATTTCAAGATTATTTAGAATGTGTGGCTTCTCCCCAGTGGGAAAATTAACATTTTTATAGAACAGTTGCTTCACACAGAACACAATACAATTTAAACATTGTGTAGAATTTAATATTTCTCCGTGAGCCTCATTATTAATGAGATATGTATCAGAACATAGTACCCAATTTTTAATATAGCAATATTTCACATTCTGATACTCTTCATAGACACTTGGCCTGTGTGTGTGTGTGTGTGTGTGTGTGTGTGTGTGTGTGTGTGTGTGTGTGTGTGTGTGTGTGTGTGTGTGTGTGTGTGTGTGTGAAAACAGTTGTCCTGGGCAATGTGTGAAGAAAAGGTGAGACTGCGTGTGACTGCAATCATCTCGTTTGGGAACCTAAAATACCCCAGCTGGCACAGTGACGAATCAACACTGAGCCAACTGAGATATTTGTCGAGCTGAATCTTTTATTTACTCGTGAATGTCTGTGTGTGCACACACTTGTGGTGGTGTTTGTTTGTGATGTTTGATGTGTCGTGATGGACTGCTGTTGTCTGTCATGTGTGTTAGTGAGCACCTACAGATAATTGCACTGTTTCTTTCACACTCTTGAAAATACAAACAAACACACACACACACACACACACACACACACACACACACACACACACACACACACACACACACACACACACACACACACACACACACACACAAACCTTAACCTCAAACTTAGAATTATGTTTTGCTTTGTAAAGACTATCAAAATATCCTCAAGTTAAAATTATCTGGTATTTCTGTCATAGTGAGCACATTTGTTCCCCACAAAAATCTAAATACACACACATAGGTTTGAGGTGCGTGATGATAAAAAATATTGACCTTGTGTGTGAGAGAGAGAGAAACTCCCTTTCCCTCCCTTTCCTAGTACCTGCAGGAAGCAGGTACAAAAAACCACCCAGCTGATCTGATACCTTCACCTGCTACACTACACTTTAACACAGCACTAAACACAGCTTCACCCTGAACTTTCATCACTGTGTAGAAAAACTCTGAGTATGTAAGAGTTGCAGAAAGGGTCTCCCAAATTTCCAGAAACACAAGCTTCTGACATTGTGTAGGTTTTAATATTTGCGGTTACATGGGATGCAGTAGGTGACTATTTTAAGCCAGACAATCTATGGGTTGTACACAAAGTAGGTAAAACAAACGTGTGTGTAGAAAGTGTAAGGCATCGATAACGCTGTAATATAAGGCTCTGTATTACATGTACGGGCATTGAGAATGTTGGAGATAAATTTATCTTAAATGTGTTTAAATCATCTGTAGCAACACCAACACAAGTGATTGTTTGAACACTGTTGATAACCGCATTTAATTGCATGTATTGGTTTGGAAGACTCAAGCATACAGCTTGAATATAAGTAAGATGAACACCAGATCTCGATAGGAATAGGTAATTATCGGCAGATTAGGCCAGTGTGTCATTTGCTAGTTATAAGATATATATACTTATAAAGCCTTTATAAGTCATATTAAGCTAATGTATTGTCTTAGGTGATTTGACCAAATCTATTCAGCATTAGGTTTTATATATACAGCAATCCGTTAATGTAATGTCATTGTATAGTCTTCATTTTTTTTACCACAAATCATAAATTTGGTAAATGCAGCTTTGCACGCTATGTAATTAAGCACTTTGCCATCCAGTGTGAAATACACCCCATCAAGACACACATCTGTTCTCTTAAATTTACTCTTGAAGTTCTTTTTAAGGCAACACAAGCAACCTCACTTTTATTACCTGCTCAATAGCAGACAGAAAGATTTCAGACATAATAGATTTTGCAAAGTCCAATAACTGTATATAAGAGAAGGTATGAGTTATTCTGAAAGACAATGAGTGAGGGAGAGAGAGAGAGAGTGTGAGAGAGAGAGAGAGAGAGAGAGAGAGAGAGAGAGAGAGAGAGAGAGAGAGAGAGAGAGAGAGAGAGAGAGAGAGAGAGAGAGGGAGAGAGAGAGCATATTTGCTACAGATTGTCTCATATAAATGCTATAGATCATTAAAATAGCAAGCAGAGGTGTGAACAAGGTCTCACCAATACTTTAAAAAGGACATACAGAGCACATATGACACACACCTTCCCACTCACGCACACACACACACGCAAACATACACACTCGCACTCTCACACACACGTACACAAGTACACACACACACAAATGCACACAAGATGCAATAATAGGAAGAGACAAGGAGATGAAGCAGAATGCAGTTGAGAGAGAGAGAGAGAGAGAGAAGAAGGGAGGGGGTCACCCAAGCCCCATTCTGTCGCCATCACCCCCCTCTCAGAGTCCCACTGACGCCACACACTGTTCCTTTTCCCCCAAAACCACATCACACACACACACACACACACACACACACACACACACACACACACACACACACACACACACTTACTTCAAATACACTACAGCCAACTGCCTTCTGCTTTAACTTACAGAACTTAAGTCCCAGTCATCCAGGCATACGCATCTCTCTCTCTCTCTCTCTCTCTCTCTCTCTCTCTCTCTCTCTCTCTCTCTCTCTCTCTCTCTCTCTCTCTCTCAAACACACACACACACACACACACACACACACACACACACACACACACACACACACACACACACACACACACACACACACACACACACACACACACAGATCATCTTCAACTTCCAGTTTGCCTTCTTAAACTTCCTCATTTTTTCCTCTCTCTGAAATGTCTTTATTCTTTTGCTTTTTTCTAAAAGTCTTTCTCTCTCTCTCTCTCTCTCTCTCTCTCTCTCTCTCTCTCTCTCTCTCTCTCTCTCTCTCTCTCTCTCTCTCTCTCTCTCTCTCTCTCTCTCTCTCTCTCTCTCTCTCTCACACACACACACACACACACACACACACACACACACACACACACACACACACACACACACACACACACACACACACACACATCCATACTTGTTGTTTTGCTGCATGTGCACTTTCTGTGGCTTTAATTGGAGTGATTTTAAAGACGTTGGTTTAGGTTCCCATGCATGCCAGCACACACACACACACACACACACACACACACACACACACACACACAGTAGATTATTTCTGTTGTGTAAATGTTGACATAAATACACACCTCTTTTTCTGTATTATTATTTAAATCAACTTGTTGATATAAAATCTGATGTATAATACTTTAGCCAAAGCAGCTGATTTGCTGACATGTATTTCCTAATCACGTCACAAGATGGTGCTGAGAAATGCCTTTAGCATATAGCTCTCTGAAGTCAAAGCCCAGCATTCTAGATGCTGTAGCATGTGCAAGTCCTTTTTGTTTTGTTTTGTTTTCGGTCAATATATTGCACTATTACATGACTGGGTTGTAACTGAAACAGCAAAGCTCAGTTGTGCTTATCTGAGACACATCAGGACTGTGTAAAGACGCTGAGAACTCTGGTGACTTGAGGCAGAAATGCCACTTGAGTCCATAAATAGAAGAAACAGTCCTACTGCTATAGATACCAGGCATATTTGAGAAACCCAAAAACTAATTTCTCAGCAAGTGCAAGTCAAGTGAAACTAACGAACTTGCACATTATATAGCTGTTAAGCTCAAAGAGGCCCTTTTATTTCGGACCCCCTATTAAAACTTCAAAACTTTTTGTGCGTGTTCTCTGAGCTCTGAGAATGTTTTAATAATCACGAACCACGATTGTGTGGTTTGTACAAATGCACAAAATAACGAACCACATCAGATAGCTTAGAAGAGGTTGCAAACATTTTCTTATGTTGGGAGGGGAAGAAAAAGAAAGAAAGAAGAAGAAGAAAACAAATTTTGGGGGGAAGGGTTGGAATTTATAGTGCGGTGCAAGTGAGAGGAAAGAGACGGACAGAGAGAGAGCGACAGAGAGAGAGAGAGAGAGAGAGAGAGAGAGAGAGAGAGAGAGAGAGAGAGAGAGAGTGTGAGAGAGAGAGACAGAGAGAGAGACAGAGAGAGAGAGAGAGAGAGAGAGAGAGAGAGAGAGAGAGTGTGTGAGAGAGAGAGACAGAGAGAGAGACAGAGAGAGAGACAGAGAGAGAGAGAGAGAGGGAGACAGAGAGATAGACAGAGAGACCGAGAGAGAATGGAAACGAATGAATCTGTAACAGGAGAGTAATGAAAAGGAGTTGCTTGGATTCTGAGAGTGGTGAATATGTGGGATTATACGCTGTGTACATTCTAACCTGAAACCACACGTACACGGTCATGCACATATATATACAGATGCACATGTGTGTACAACACACACGTGCACACACACACACACACACACACACACACACACACACACACACACACACACACACACACACACACACACACACAGAGGGAGAGAGAGAGAGAGAGAGAGAGAGAGAGAGAGAGAGAGAGAGAGAGAGAGAGAGAGAGAGAGAGAGAGAGAGAGAGAAGTGAGATTTACACCTTTTAGTGACACCTGCCTAAACTAGAAAATAGACACCTGTACAAAACCACTGAAAAGATGTGAAAATGTAGGTGGTGTGCTTGTCTCTAGAGAAGGCACAAACACACACACATACACAAACACACACACACACACACACACACACACACACACACACACACACACACACATACAAACACATACACACAGACACACACATGCGTGATGTTCTCACTATCATACTGTAATCAAGAACCGTATCAGATGCATGCATTTTCCACTAGCTGTACATACAGGTAAACCGTCACACATTTCACTCTGTCTCTCAGGCTTTCTCTCTATCTCTCTATCTCTCTATCTATATTTCTCTCTTTTATCAGATGAAAAAAATTCCGCTAAATGTTTTCACTGGTTAACTGGTGAATATCTCTCTGAAATAATCTTTTCTATGTGTATTTCTTCATGTCTGATAAAACAGCATGACACCGAAGTCTTATAAAATGCTCTGAATGAAAATCAAAGCAGAATTTGGCCTTTGTTTGAATTTGTTTCTCTTTTGTACACGTTCTGACATTTAATCTATTATTATTATTATTATTATTATTATTATTATTATTATTATTATTATTATTATTATTCAGTCTGAGCTGTGGTGTGATCAGATGTAGTTTGATGGAGAATCTCTACAGGGTTTGATAGCTACAAGGTGGCAGTGTGGGTGCAGTCATGTAAAGGCTTTGTCACCCTGCTATTGGAGTTCAGCATGGGGAATTTCCCTATACACCTCTCTCCTGTGCTGCTTGAAAATTTGCACTAGAATGATCTGAGTCAAGGGTCTCTTACTGTGTCATACATTCTCACACACAACTACAGATCACCCTCTCCATGTAAGCACTTTCTTTCCCCTTCTGTCCTTCTCAGAAATTCTGTCTTCTTCCCGTCTTTTCACCAGCTTAGTTGACTAGTGGTGCGTTCGTGGAACAGTCACAGAGGGGCGAACCCTGTTCTGCATCAATACTCAGTCACTAGCGAGCGATCTCCTGTCACATCAGGACATTCACTTCAACCTGGTGTTAGTGGCTAAGAAGAGACATATTTACACCTTTTTTTTAGATCAGGCATTTTATTCAGAATATTTTATTAGATAGTTAGATTACTTAGATTTCATGTCTGATTTATTCCGTGATCATAATGTAAATTGACAGGGGTAAGGAGTTTTCATCTCTGAACAAATGTTAATCATAACAGACAAAGTCAGCTTGAATCCGGGGTTAAAAAAAAAAAATTAAGAATAGTGAATTTGATATATCAAAACATTTCAAATTTGCATTATACCAAAGTAAACTTATGGAATAACAAAGCTTTGTGTTCAGTGAATATGTATGAGCGTAGAATTCTGTACAACTCAAAGCCGATTATTTGAACAGTTGGATTAAATTGTGAAAATGAGTGTGTTGCGATTATAAAAGGATTTTTTTTCTACTGGAAGGGATATCTGGTTGTAATAAGGTCTGGTTAGTAGAGTTTAAGAGTGAAAACTGAAGTGCTGCGTTTTGCCAGTATGTGTATTGGTGTAGCGGATACAAGTGTCCATGCATACCAAATTAATTACGAGAATGAGGTAAAGCATGAGCATGTGTGGGTGGACTGATTATGAGTATGTATATATATGCATACAAAAGCGTCTGTTTGTTTCAATGGTTTTTCCTCTTTTCTTTTTTTTTTAAAGGCGAGATAGATTTTATAAATCTGTCATACATACACGCACATCTTAGAACATGACCGGGTCCACACATGGACGCACAACCACTCACTTCTCAGCTTGACACACAGCTTTAGTTCACATAAACATGATATAACACATTTATTACTTCAAACCTACTTGAGGATGATCATCTACAGCCACAAAGAGTAAAACTACAACTACAGTTAGTGTGTGTTCAGTGGAGGAATTGGTACATTTAGTCAGTGTGAAAACACACACAAAACTGTACAAAACAATCAAGCTATGCTTCAGAAAGTTCTTGTGAATTGTCATTTAAGGTGCTGAATGTACTGCCCACAAACTCACACATAGCTCACCTTAACCCCTTAAAGAGTGAACAGAATGTCACATGCACTGTGCAGTGTCACTCAGACGCAGCATGACACACTTTGAAAGTGTGTTTGTAGTCAGTGTGGTAACTGAATTTTAGCTGAGGAAGCAGATTTTCTCTTCTTAAAAACAATACCAACAGCATGAAACATTACAGTAAGAGTCCATCTTTACTGTTGCATTTTGTTTGCTTTTTGTCCTTTAAGCTAACCTTATCTACATGTGGTATATTCATGTACCGGTCCTCTGAGCTGATGACTAAGGCTTGAGTAAGATTTTGATGTGTTTATATACGTGTGTGTGTGTGTGTGTGTGTGTGTGTGCGTGTATGTGTGTGTGTGTGTGTGTGCGTGTGTGTGTGTGTGTGTGTGTGTGCATGTGCATGTGTGTGTTTGTGTGTCTGAGACATAGTATGAAGGAGTGCTGTAGGGAGCATTGTAGCTGTGATGTGGTATGTGTGTGACTCATTGTCAGAGTTTGAAAACAGCGGCATCTGATAATTTCTCAAGCGTTTTTCATGTTTAAAGAAATGTAGAGGTTAAATGATTTTATTCGCCCTTTACCAAAAGGTCAGGAATAAAACCTTCACAGTGGATTTATACACGAACGGACTTTACCTCATCTACAGAAGTTAAAAGAGGTATTTTGATTTGTATTTGTATTTTGATCTGTTCAGACAGGCTGAGCGATGTGATGTAATGAGGTACAGTGTGAATGATCAGTGATATGGTCTAAGTAAAAGTAAAAAGTAAAAAAAAAAAATAAAAAAAAAATGTAGTGCTTAATGGTACCAAAAAAGCTTCAGAATAAACAGAGAAATTGAATTCTTTAAATCTTAAAATGTTTTGATCTGACATAACACTTTCAAGTTTTCATGTGGTATTTACTGTACTGATAAATCTCTCATACTGTACATTTGTGTACCACATGATGCAATAGAATCATTTGGATCCACTTCCTTGGGTTTCTATACCTTTAAGCACTTTTAAAACAACACTAACTTTCGACATAATTTCAATTTAGTTTTCAGTCTCACATAGTGGTCACGGGCTTTGTGTGCAAAAACGAAAGCTGAGAAACACCTACATACATAATAACACCATGGTATTGGATATTCATTTGTGTTACGATACAATTTCATGGATATATTTTTGTTGTTTTTTTTTGTACTGTAATAACTAGTAACGATTCATAAAAGTAAATATAAAATGACGAAATATAAAGCCTAAAACTGTCATTTTTTTCATCTTTTTCTTTTTCAGTATGTACAGTAGTAGCAGTTTGAATCGAGGCAGAATTATGTACTGTGTTTTTATACTGCAGTCAGTATTAAAATCTTTTCTTTCTATTGAGATAAGAATTTCTATTCAAATCTCAATTTTTTTTCTCAATCTTTTCTGCTCTTGTCTGATTTGCCATTACAAAAATAGATGGTAAAGAAGGTCCTGAAGATCATTTCTTAGTTTTCCGCAGTTCTCTGTGTAATATTGTGTTAAACACTAACTTCTGTCCTGCAATCGTGTCAATCTGTTAAACGTAAAAACTGTTAAAAGCAAACCATATTTAATGTATTTGTAAATTTACTCATGTATCACAATCATAATTCTATATATAAAATCTCAATATCCAAGCCATTATGGGTTTATTTACTTCGGGAGGAATTGTAAAGTTTTAATGAACTGTTGTGAATGTTATTTAGCTTTTTTTTTTTCATTTTTATTTTTTTAAAATTACATATATTTTGTAATTCTTAGCATTACATGGAAACTACAGAATAATACATTATATTACATCAAAACAATTTATTATTATACATTTTAAAAATACAGTTAAAATACATTATAAATTTAAATTATAAATCCTGCGTGGAGTTTGTTTAGACTGAATATGTAAAGAAAAATGGGTTACTGTATACACTACACAACAGTAATAATAATGAATTATAAAATGAGGTTAATGATGAACGGATAAGAAGCTAAAGATGAAGTTGAGAGGTTTAGGTGTACTACAGTTGGTGATCGTTTTCCATACACAGGCATGAGAATAATTGTTCGCTGCTGTTTCTGTGCTTGGAGGGAAAGTTTCCCGGTTTTGGTGTCACATCTGTATAACTATAAAACCCTGATATTAATTGCTGGTTTCTGTGTTTCAAATATATAGGTGTAGATCTACAGCAAATCCTCTTTTTTAGTTTTGCCTTGTCTTATCAGTGTCGAACAAAAAATACACTAAAAATCATGACCTGTGTATTGTGTTTGTCACTGAGAGAACTGCAGGAAGAGTATATGATTTATTTAAAAAAAAAGAAAAGCAAAGTGACCATGCTCACTGATAGGTTAATATGTGAGCGCAATCCAGTATGAAGACGTGTTTGTCTCACACATACTGGATTATGGCTTCACTATTCTGCACAGTCATAACATGAAAGGTCACATTGTGCACAGACACAGATATGTGCATGCAAAAACAAGGCCTTGTCCAAACCCCAGGTTTGTTGGGAGGTGTGGTCATTATTGTGTTGTTGCTCTGTAAAGTCATAAAAGAAATGATCAGATTGTGACTGTGTGTGTGTGTGTGTGTGTGTGTGTGAATTTTACCTGGTCACAAGTGTGCATAACTCATGATGAGCAACACTGGAACTTTACATGCTATCTCACACTCTCTCTTACACATACACACACACACACACACACACACACACACACACACACACACACACACACACACACACACACATACACACTCAGACACACTCAGACACACACACACACACACACTCAGACACACACAGTTAGCACTTCATTGTTATTTCCATCACAGTCGAAGTGAAACTGCAGCTTCCTGCCACATGATGCCAACAGGTTCATACTTTAACTAATTAGGCAGAATGGAGTGAGTTTATTTTTGTCCTATTGTATCTCTTAATTACATCTAATATTGTAAAACATACCAAAAAGCGCAAAAGGTAAAACACACACACACACACACACACACACACACACACACACACACACACACACACACACACACACACACACACACACACACAAATCCTTCATGTAATTACGCCAAACCAAATTCCATGTTCACTTTGGTGCATACATGCATTTTCCTATACATTTAGTAAGAATGTACTTAGTGGGTTAACAGACAATTAAATCTAAATGAATTTATTATTTTATAATATTAACTGTGATCCATGTAAGTCATGGTCCTAAAAGAGCATAGATATAAGGGGAAATTTTTAAATACGAGACATATATATATTTGTATAATTATTTTTTGCTCATTTGAGCTTTTGATTTTCATTATTACTTGAAATGCAAAGCAAAAGTCATTTCTAAACTAATTGTAGGCCAGAGAGATAACGCTGCTCTTTTTGTAAACATGCTGGGTCATCAATCTCACTTTCTGAAAGCCACTACCAGCTGATGCAGTATAAATGATCTCCCAATGATACAGACATAGATGTCTCACTAAACACTATTTCACTAAAAACAAGCTCAACTGAAAATAAAATGGAAATCAGTTAAAATAGGTCAAAAACTATACGACCGATTGATCAGTTTCATTCTATCTATTATTTTTTCTTAGTGCTATAACATAATACTAACATTAATAAAATGTCCTTTAATTCATTTTTAGCACTTTAGTCCTAAGCCCCAGAAAAACAGTAATAATAAGCCACGATTTTGAGTGTTATGTTTTTGCAGTATATAAATGCACCATAAGCATCTGTTCCTTCCGATGAATTTCCTGTTCCTCATTTCTGATTGAGCCCTAAAGTAAGTAGTTATTATGTACTGGAGATGCAAGCAAAAAGTTAACAATAATAAAAATGAAATTGCAAAAGCATTTTGTTAGAATTATATTTTTAATTATTTCATTATTTTAAATCAATTTTTAATTGTATATATACAAATCGATATAAACTGTTTGTTAATTAAAGCCTCTAAATTAATGATTGGTTAACAATAAATACAGTACGACCTACAAAAAAAATAGGGTTTGACTGAGACTTCTTATTTCACTGCTTCTCATTATACATAATGTAACATATTATGAGGAACACAAAAATCATGAACATCACGGTTTGTCATATAAAATATATAATAAACATAAAGATATTTCATTAATTTGAATTTTCTCTCTTTGATTCTCTCTCAGCCGAGTGCTCTCTGGGCTCTGAGGGAGAGGATGAGGGGTGTGTGTGGGGGACGGATGTGAAGGATGAAAGACATGAACATGACAAGATGAGTCTGACAGCCAGCGAGGGCACGGAGGCTGGAAGTCCTGCTCGTTCGACCCGAGGCCACAGTCTGAGCCCCTCGCTGGAGCACTGGGATGAGACAGAGAACACGACCCTCCCGAGTACCACCGGAGATACAGAGCCCAGCATGTACAGTAAGTAGCTATGATTACATGACCAGATTTGTTCAGAGATAAAATCTCCTTACCCCTGTCAATTCTTTATAAAATCAACAGGCTTTTACCAGGTTTAGGAAAATAAGATGAAAACATTCTTAAAAAAGCACTTTTAATATGTTATGACAAACAGGCCGAAGTTTTTTACCGAACTTACCGAATGTGAATTAAACAGCCTTTCGTCTATAACATCTGTCAATAATAAAAAATGAACAGAGACTTTAGAGAATCAAAATTTAACTTACTATATATATATATATGTGTGTGTGTATATATATATATATATATATATATATATATATATATATATATATATATATATATATATATATATATATATATATATATATCAGCTGAATTAGCATTAATTAACACGATAGTAATCATTTATTTTCCATATGATGGGTTAAGCAATGATTATTATCATTGCAGGAGTTGTGACTCCACACCAGTTGCCTGACTTCAGCAATTTCCAACACCTACAAGATATTAGAGATGATAAATAACCAAGCTGACGATGGAAATTGAAACTTCTAGCTAGCATCTAGATAACACCTAAGTATCAAAGGTCATTTTCAAAAAGTTGTCACATCATGCATGACAGAGCTCTTTCATGGAAAAATTGATGATATTTCTATTCTAAAGTCCACATAAAGATGGTACAGCTTTCATTTTATATTCACAGAGATGAAAGACTTATGCAGCTCATCTAGAAACAATCATTGCACACTCGCTTTCTCCCTCCAGGAAAGAAAAAGAGTGCCTGCACTGCAGTTAGGTGCTCTGCCTCTTCTCTGGCTGTAGTAAAGAAAGCTGGAAATATGATGCCAACATCTGCAAACATTTGAAAAATCCTCAAAGTCACAGCACAGTGCTGGCATTTGTCCTTGCTTTCTTTTTTTATATTATTATTTGATCGTTTTTTTTTTCTTTGGCTCTCTGGCTCTTATTGGTCTCGTGGGAGAATCTCAGAAACATTTTCCTCATTTCAGCTCTCATCATTCCCATTACAAAGTCCTTTAAATTCCCACGACAAGTCTTATTTTATTTTAATTTGTCTTTAACAAAAAGACAGGGACGTATACCCTGATTCTCTTTTTTTGTGGCGGTGGTGTCCATTATGTTGCTCCTCAGATGTAATTCAGTAATATAGATTTCTGTTTTTCGGCTGTTACATATCTATACACTTATCCACTATTCCCTTATGGAAAAATCACAAACATTTCTTATTTCTTATTTTTTTTCCATGTGATTATGTGTGTAATATGTGATTATGTAAAGGTGCCTTAAAATGAATGCATGTAGCATCATGTGTGTGATTTTTATTTACAAGTACAATAAAAAGTATTCCATACATATGAAAGTGAATGAATCATGTAAAAAGAAGTGAAAAAACAAATCAAAAAAAAGAAAGAGAAATGTGTGAAGTTATGTATGTAAGAAACATATGGAATTCATGTGAATCATCATGTGATTATTATTTTTTGTGATATATTATATATATATTATATTATTATAACATTTATAGGCTGGAAAAAAAACTTACATTTATATTTGGGGAGAAATTTAGAAATGGTATGAACTTATAAAATTGAACACCACAGGACAAACAACTGCATGAGTGTAAATACTGATTTTTTTCTGCAGCTGTACAGAGCAGGCTGCTTGTACAAGGTTTGGGTTATATTGCAAATAAGCAGAAACATTTTCTTTCTAAGTAATTATGACATTAGTCAGTAAGACATATGGTGGTATAACATCAGCACACCCTTCTTCTGATCCCTAGCACAGAAAGATGCCCGTGTAGAGGAGGACTGGGCTCGATATGACTTCCTCATGCAGCTGAGAAAAGTGTCCCAGCAACACAACGGCTCCATCGCTTCCTACCACATGGCAGGACCACAGGACGACACACCGTCCACCTTGTCACCAGGTGTTCAGGAGTCACCTGAGGGAAAAGGTATATAGATAAATTAGCTTTTTTGATAAACTAGAAAGAGAACGAAACACAGATACACACACATGTATACAGTTTGTGTGTGTGTGTGTGTGTGTGTGTGTGTGTGTGTGTGTGTGAGTGTGTGTGTGTATGTGTATGTGTGTGTGTGTGTGCGGGCGTGCATGTGTGTGTGTGTAATGCAAACTGTACTTTCTAGCTGTTTAGCCTAACCTCACAGACATTTAGCTAGGTCAAATGTGAACCAATACAGTTAGTATGAAAGGTCAGGTGAAATTAGCACAGCTCAACAGCTTGCAAGAATCAAATTTGACATGAAAAAGGAAATGAGAAACTAATCAGGAAAGGCAGTGTAAAAAAACAAGAAGTTGGGGGTTTTGCAAACAAGAAATTGCTAGTCCATTGGAAACAATATGAGAAATAGAACAAGCCTGAAAATGAATGGAAATGCATTATGCCAATTTTTGTAAGTTTACAGTATTCTTTTACCAATAAATAAACAAACAAACAAACAAACAAACAAACAAACAAATAAATAAATAACAAAAAGATATTTCTTACTGTAGATAGATAGAAAAGAAAAGGATCAAATGCTGTACAAGAGTTATTGTTTTGTCAAGATTGCTCATCTTATGTTTAAATGGACTAAAATTTTAAAATTGTTGTAATTAAATTCTTCAATTAATCTATTCTTCAATGAATGCGTTTTTAAACCTAGCAGAATAGCATTTTTTTTTTAAATTTACAAATAAAAAATTAACCACAATAATCCAGAAACTAAACAACAAAAAAAAAAACATCCTTTATGTTTAGAAACCAATGTTCTCTAACTGATTAATAGACCCCGGGAGTCCTGATCCTACAGGGACAGAAATGCACGTGTGTCCATTTTGCCAGCGGTCATATCAGCGGGGCAGCTATCTCAAGGAACACATGAAGCTGTGCCAAAGGGAGAGAGGACACAGTGTGTGTTCACTCTGTGGCTACAGCACTCCATTCAGAGCACAGATGGAGAGGCACATGGCACTACACACCCAGGTTAAAGAGAAGGTGGGAACTCAAACTGCTGTACATGTCTATAAACATCTTCAAAAGACTACAACATTTCAGTTGTATTTGACTTTCTGGTGTGTGTGTTACAGATTTCTGTGTCTGACCCTAACATTGAAAACCGGAAGTTTAAGTGTACACAGTGTGGAAAAGCTTTTAAGTACAAGCATCATCTTAAAGAGCATTTACGCATTCATAGCGGTAAGAAAAATGTGCTTCACATAATCACTCAAAAAAAGTCTTCATACAAATCCACAAAAAAAAAATCATGTTATAATACCTAGTGAAACTGTGACTAATTACTCGATCGCTTTAAAAAAACATTCATAGTAATATGTTGCACAAGATAACACAATAAGAAAGGTTACATTTTTGCTAATAAAATCACGACATGATTTATATAATTAAATGATTAAATAATATGGTGTGCAAAACGGCGAATCTTCATCTGCTGAAGCTTTGATATCTCTGTGCACATGGTGTAGCTAGCTGACTAATAGTATTCTCACCGTAACCAACAAAATGTGACTAAAATAAGACTGGGCTGTGACGTACGGAGTGGTTAAATAACCGATAATTATGATGAAGACCTTTTATGAACATTAGAGCACATTAGAGCACAATGCAAAGCCTTAAAATTATTTGGTGCATCTGTATAAAATCAGCTCTGTGTATTCACCACCCACGAGTCAGCATATAGAAGTGGCAAAAAAAATTGTAGAAAACATGTAGTGAATTTTGTTTTGTCATTTTTTTAGGTGAGAAGCCCTATGAGTGCTCTAACTGTAAGAAACGTTTCAGTCACTCAGGCTCCTACAGCTCACACCTGAGCAGCAAAAAGTGTCTCAGTGGAGGCGGATCAGGCAACGGCACATATTTCAATGGCCACTCTCACCCTGCTTACCTGTTCCCATCTCCGACTTCGCCTCCTGTAGTTGGAAGCAAGAATGGTAACAGAGGAAAGAGCTCTCCATATGCCCCACTGAGTCATTGCTTTACAGAACAGCTAGCCAACCAGGGGCAGGACTCTCTTGCTTCTGCCCTCCAAGCTTCGGATCTAAGCCGACCGTGGGATTCTGTTGCAGCCATGAGGATGGGGGTGTTTAAAGGGACTACACTTTTGCCCTTACTGCACTCTGGTGGCAAGTTTGAACAGCTCCTGCAGGAAATGCTCCGAAAAGAAGTTGGGAAGGATGAGCAGCCAGGAAGAAGGCAGGAAAAGGAAGAGGACAAGACAGAAATGAGAGACCGAGAGAAAAATGATGCACCCGTCAGTGCGGTATCATGTCAGCAGTGCTTCCAGCTGTTTCCAAATGAAGTTGTTCTAAAGCAGCATGAGAGATACCTGTGCAAGGGAAAAGATGAGCAAGATGCTGTACAGATGCACTACAACAAAGATGGAGCACCGCTTAACTTCTCACGTATCTCCCAGAATGACACACAGAAAACTCCCACCACTCCTAATGGAATGACCAGAGCGCTCTCTTCTCCACAGCGGACATCCTGGCATTCACTTCCACAGCAGCTCCTTGTGCCACTGCAGTCACCTTTGCACTTCCACTCTGAACATGCACCTGCCTACTGGCCAAACAGAAAGACAGACAGTCCTGGAAATTCCAGCGTCATGAGCCCGATCTCGCCCTCACTACAGGAACAGCGACGTCCAGGCTTCAGCTCTCCATCAGGCTCATCACCATGCCAGCCTTTTCAACACAGACCATCACCCAGATCAGAAGGTTCTCAGAGCGAACCCCTAGACCTCTCCATTCCCAAAGTACGTAAAGGCTCAGAGCCTGCCGCAGACTGCAACGGCAGCTCACCAAAGCTGGACCACAGGGATGTGGAGCATATGAGCAGAAGGTTAAGCCCAATATCACATCACGAAGCAGGCGGGGCCTATAGACCTTTATTTGGAAGTGCAGTTTTCAGTAACTACCCCTATTTTAATCCCATCATGTCAAGTAGTCTTTCAGCAATGGGGCATAATGGCCTGACATCAATTCCTCTAACGCCTCCAGCACCCAGCACTGGGTTTCTCTCCTCCATAGCCTATATGATGGAGACAGAGAATGAGACCATGCTGAAAAGAATGCATCAGGAAATGAATGTCATGGTGAGAACACATGTTGTATCAGCAACTCAGTCTGACCCCAAGTATCATGTGGCCAGTAATAATATCTCTTTCTTTGATTATCAGCTGCATGGAAAAGAACAAAAGCACTAAATTTATCTGGAGCATGCTTTATACCCTATCACATATAGTTAAATAATATTTGCAGAAACATTCTCATGAAGACCCATATCACGACCTATACAGGCACCCACCCACCTTCCTCAGCTTTTTAACAACATAAGCAATTTGTACTTTCATTTCGACTCAGGGTTGCTGTATATCAGAAGATAAAGGCCTATCTATAGTGCCACATAAAGATTAACAAACATAACAGTCCCTCATTTACTGTCTCTTAGGCTCTTGTAGGTTGCACTTGATGCATTTGTTTCCCCCATTTGTGCTGTAAACAAGCATATTACTCAGAGGGGAATTCCAGCCCCAACATGCTTAAAGGGCAGAGAAAATGCAAGCCTGTTTACACATAGTTACACATTTTCAAATTCCACACTCATAAAGTGACTTCTCGAATGAAACAAATATCTTGGGGCTTTATTTGGCTTGGTCACAGACCCCATTAACAAAACAAATATCTGTCTTTAAGGGTGATGCTAGAGCTCGAGGATGTCTGGACTATCTCTCTCTGATGGAGGAGGGGCTGGACGGAGACCATGGTTCAGGGAGAAAAAGACTCAGGAAGACAGATGAAGGATTATATGCTTGTGACATCTGTGATAAAAGCTTTCAGAAGAGCAGCTCTTTGCTGAGACATAAATATGAACACACAGGTACTGACACCACAGCTCTATGATGTAGCTTTGTGGATGTATGTGCTTTCTAGGAAAGTAGATTGAATCGAACAGTACATTAAGGTTTTCATTAATTAAGGAGCAAAAAGCAAGGAATGTATTTGTGATATACGGAGAACTGTTTTGGAGTAAATGGGCTGGCAGGATGTTCACGACACAATAAAAAACATTCACATACTGAAATCTACTGCAATATCTATATATCATAAGTAAATGTATACAGTACATATAAAAACCTGAAGTCCTAGAAATCATATTTACTGTACTTTTCATTACTTGGCAAACTATATTGAAGAGATTGGTGTATATTGTTGCTTAAGGAATAAAACCCAACATGCTCTTATGGAAAAATAATTGAAATAATATGACAGGGCAACATATTCTTAAGAGAGAAAAAAACACAGTCTGAATTGATTTATCACCCTTATACTACACTGCCAATAAGTTTTTTTTATTTATTAAAAACATATTTAAATGTTGTGGAATGTCCACAAAACATGTTACTTAGTTGTTACTTATGTCATTACAGAGTAAAACAGCTTTCCTCCTCTTTCTTTCTCTCTTTCTCAAAAAAGAAAATTACAAACACAAAGCTTCAATTTAACTCTTGAGACGCTTTTCAACGATGCTAAATAATTGCCACAGCCACAATATTATTTGTCATCTGTTTATGTGAGGAGTCTGCTAAGCAGCTGTGATTTAGCTGTTACAATAGAATTGATAATATATTTAAATGTGGATTAATATAAAACAATGAAAGCCATATCTATTAAAGATATATCTTATGACCAGTCAGATTTGAGAATTTAACAGGTTGTGGCACTACATCACTAGTATATTTAATTGCAAAAATACAAGAGACTTTGAGCTCATTGTCTTTTCTTTCTGTTTTTTTAGGAAAGCGACCACATGAGTGCAAGATCTGTAAGAAAGCATTTAAACACAAGCACCACCTGATCGAGCACAGCCGGCTTCACTCTGGAGAAAAGCCGTATCAATGTGATAAATGTGGCAAGCGATTCTCACACTCAGGCTCCTACTCACAGCACATGAACCACCGTTATGCTTTCTGTGGCCGAGACAATGATGCAGATACGCAGGGAGAGGAGCAGATTTTGGGGGACACAGCTCTTTACAGAAACACACACAAGCAGCTTCATCCTGAGACAAGAGACAATCCTCTCATGCTGGAGGAAACAGCTACATTCCTCAGTGATTCCAGCGTGGACACGGCTCTTCTAGGATTCAGAGCAGAAGAGGAGGACGAGGAGGAGGAGGAGGAGGAGGAAGAGGAAGAAAGCTCGCTTAGTAATCATGCACACAGGAGAAGGGTGGAGAGAAGACTGGCAATAGAGGACAGAAGTAAACACATGGAAGAGTCAACTGAAGATAGTAAGAAGAGAAATAAGAAGGAGGCTGGAGGACAGGACACAAAAAATGATCATCACAGAAGTGAGATCAAAGTGGAGAACGACGAGGAACAAATAGACACGAAACAAGAGTCAGTATGAATGCAATGGATTGCCATATCTAGTTAACTTAGTTAATTTGCCAAAGAAAATGTATAAAAACAAAAAGACAGTATTGTACAGAACAGAATTTGAATGCGTGAAGTGCTTAAAGTTCTGCCTCATGCCTTTGGATCTATGCTGAGTCACAATAATAATACAAAACGTACAAGGGCTACCAAAACTGGAGTGTATAATTGGGGCTCACTGAATACTGTGTACTTTAAAGCTTTTTTATTTTTTTTACCAATGACATTATCAGAAAGGTATCCAGGTTACCAAAAGTCACAAACACAAAAGTATAATATTTGTAATGAGATACACTTTGTCTTCATATGATCAGTTCCAGTACTTAGTCATGGGAATGCAAAAAAAGACCAGATTTCTTTTGGGGGTTAATCCAGGTAAGCAACCATTCATTCACTTACTTTGTTTCACTATTGATGCATTTCCCCCAAATCCATTTAACACTTATGAGAGGGCCAACAGATACGAAAGGGCTGATTCAGAGCATGCAGGGATTTCACCATCATAAGTATCTTAACACTGATGGACATCTATATCTGTACTGTGAAAAACAGTAGTATGAGAAACATGAATATCAATTAAATTCAGCATTCCAAACAAATGCAAAAGTATTTGCACTCTGATGTCAGGTTGTTTGTCTTAAAGCATTGTGTCTCTTACCACTATGACAGAGTCTGTGACAGAGAAAGAGAAGAATGGTCTATGTAGGCTGTTTACCTATGAAAGATTTGGTATATATATATGAAAACTACGCAGATTGTTGCATACTGCATTGCTGCATGAGACCACAGAGAGTGAGAAATACGGCATTACTGAGGCTTGCTAATGTGTGGCGTTTAACTATGCACGGGTTTAGATCCCGCAATGCACAGCAACTGTAGCATTCAACTGCTCAAGTTAACTATAGTGCTTTTTACCAGGTTTGGTTTCAGCTTTATACTGTTTTTTTTCCTGTTTAACTGTTTGTCTGTCAACATGTAAATGTTGCCAAATGTATATGTCTTTAATCTATTTAAATATTATGTCTAATGTGCATCTGTGTTGCTTTTATACAAAATTTGTTAGGCTTTTGTACCATTTTATGGAATTATTTCAATGTTTATACATTTCCTTACAGTCTAATAAAGATGTACATATCAGTTCTCAGGTGCTGGTTAGACATAACGGTCAGCCTATAATAACCTATAACCTATAATATCTAGAATAATTCGGGTTGTTTTTTTTTTCTAAATATTAACAATTTTATGAAGTTACATCAGTTTTTGATCATCTGTATACTAGCAAGATTTTTTTTTTAATGAAAAAAGCCTGAACAGGATGAATCATCTTCATGGATGAATCATCCCCTGATGTGCAGTAGGATCCACTGTTAACATTCTGAGTCAGATGTTGAAAAAGACTTTGGGCTGTCCCAAAAACTGTGTATTTACATAGATTAATATCAAAAAAAGGAAACTGATTTGACACTGGAACGCCACTGTGTTAATCCGAGATTAGTAAGAATGTGTACAATTATATTTACAAATATGCATACGTATAAAAAAGAAAGTGTACAAACAAAATGACTACATTCAGAAATAGATGCAGAAACAGACAGGATGGTGTGAAACAAAATTCCACTAATCAAATAAATTTAAAACATTTAGGAATTCATCACATCAGATGAGACTGAAGACAAAATAACAGCAATAGACAAGATATGATAAATCTGACTGTCCTGTTATTGGCAGATGATGTTATTCTAGTGTCAGCTCCAACATTCACTACTGAGTGAAGCAGCCGGGATAAAAAGCAGCAACTCCAAGGATGAAGATTTCTCTTGAAAATATAGCATACTTCCGTGAGGTGAGGGGTAAAACCTTTCTACACCCTGGTGAAATAGCTTAAGCATACAGGAATCATATTATGTGGCAAGAGAATATGAGGCTGACAAAAATATTGGCTCAGACTGCAGTGTTACTGTAAAAGTCTTTTGTAGTGAAGCTCGGTTTTTGGTCAAAGATCTCAGTTGATTGGTCAGTATCTTTATCCTCCTTTAGAGTTAGGAGTTACAGATAGGGAAAAAGAGAATTATGTTGCTGGAATTTCTCTCCATGATGGAGTAAAGAAGTTGCCGAAAGCTTGGCAAGCCTCAGAGTGGAAATGAGAGGAGCCAGTTGAGGTGGTGTGAGCACCTTATAAAGGTTCACTTTGATAATTTCGTGGGAGAGCCGTATCAGGCACCTCCCAACAGACAAAGAGAATTTATGTCTACAAGTTGGCTTGGGAACATTCATTTAGAGAAGCAGGAATTTAGTCCAGGGTTAGAGAAGTCTGGGCTGACCATCTCAGCCTGTTACCATGACAACACCCTCCAGGAAAAGAGAAAAGGAAATGAATGATTGAATGAATGAATGAAAGGTACTTGTTCAGTCTCTTGTCATTTCAAGACTGGATTACAGCAATGCACTGCTGGCAGGTCTACCTACAGTATGAACGCAATTCGTCTTTTGCAAATGATCCAAAATGCAGCTGCACGGCTTGTTTTCAACCTGCCAAAGTTCTCACATACCACCCCGCTGCTGCGATCCCTCCACTGGCTTCCGGTAGCTGCAGCAATCAGATTCAAAACACTGATGCTGGCCTACAAAGCCAAAAATACACCAGCTCCCTCACCTAAAAGCCCTCATCACTCCTCGCACTGCACCCTGCACCCTCCGATCTACCAGCACTGCTCAACTGGTTCCACCATCTCTCAGAGTAAGAGGCAAGTATATTACAAGACTCTTCTCTGTTCTTGCATCAAGGTGGTGGAATGAACTTCCCCTAGAGGTCCGGACAGCCACTGTCACTGGCTATTTTCAAGCGACGGTTGAAGACCTACTTATTCAGGAAACATTTCAACTAGCACTTCTTTCCTTATCTTTTGCATTTAAAAAAAAAAAAAAAAAAAAAAAAAAAACCTGACACTTTTTTATTGTAAATTTGAACAAATGTTTTACTCATTTGTTCAGAAACTCATGGTATCTTAAGTATGTAACCTAGTGAACAGCATTAATGTAGTCAATGTTAGAGATTTAAGCACTTATGTACGTCGCTCTGGATAAGGGCATCTGCAAATGCTGTAAATGTAAATGTAAATGTAAAGAAACTGAGCAGTTTCAGATTATCTTTAGCGATCTACTGACTGTCTGGTTAATGTGACAAAGGAAGTAATGGGAGCTAGAAACCTAACACTGTATAGTGAGTGGTTAGTGCTGAAGATGACCTGGTTTTGGCCATATACTGTACTGTCATCACAGTTAACCCCTTACCTGAGATTGAAACCAATTGTGAGACTGAAATTTATTCTGTAGAAGGAAAAAAAAAGTTTTTGGATAGACCTTTGGTTGTTTTGAGTGCAGTAGGACACTTAGTTACAGAAATGAACTGGCAGGTCCTTGTTATAAAAGAGCACTAAAATAAAAGCTCCTAAATTGTTGTGACCATTGGATAATGGTATATCTGTAAGGAAGTCTGTACTATCATTAGACTCGTGCTGCTACAGAAATGAGAGGGTTAAGGGAGAATAAACCTGTGTGCAGACTGAGTTAAACCTGACTAACCTAGGCCT
Source organism: Tachysurus fulvidraco (assembly GCF_022655615.1). Lineage (NCBI taxonomy): Eukaryota > Metazoa > Chordata > Actinopteri > Siluriformes > Bagridae > Tachysurus > Tachysurus fulvidraco. The sequence goes on from NC_062522.1 coordinate 19,680,186, forward strand.
GCAAAATATTGACGTGTTCCTTTAAACAGTTAAATGTACAGGATGTGGCTAATGATTTTTAGCTTGCAATGATGTTGGGCAGCTAAAATGATAAGACTTTATAATCTTATAATCACATCTTATGTAATTTTTTTTGAAATCCAAAACAATTTGTAGATCTCTAATCTAATCTCTAGGTTGTGGCTATTCCTCACTGCATACAGACACTTTACCTTTAAAAATATATTTTATGAATAAGACTATAGACTTTTGAAGCCGTGAAATGTTTCATCCTTGACATACAGTCAATTCTATAACCCAGGAAATGCATAGTAGACATGGTCAACCTCATCAGCCAATAAAAATAAAAAATATTGTCACTTTGAACAATGACATCTTGATCAAACATGTCTCTGAGTACTTTATCGCCAAATATCTGACAGACAAAGGGGGTGTGAGCGACACCCATAACTCATGACCAAGCACTTACATCACCCCCTAGTGGTGATAAAGATTGCCGTTCTGGTTTTAATCATTCTTCACACTCCTAACTTGGCTTCAGTGAGGAAACAAGCCCTTTGGTTCAAGTTGTTACTAAAAATGAATGATTTATTATGTTTTATGGCACAGACCCATGATCTACTACGTAGTAGTAGTATTCAAACTTGTTCTTACTAAATGTATTTACTAAATTTTAATAAACTATGGTAATGTTTAATGTGGCATGGATTTCCTACTCAGAATAAAAGAAGTTTCTTAGCCAATCCTTTAATAATGAAGTTCCCTAAATGGTTGATGTTGATCTAGTACAATTCTCACACTTAAATTCTCATTAGGTTTTATTAGGTTATTCTGGGTAGGTTGCTCATGACTATGTTCTCCACAGTACACACAGGTCCTCTTTAATAGTCTTTGTTCGATCTCCTTGATTGTTATGGTTTTTATAGAATTGGGATCTGATGAGTGGCCACCTACTTTCTGATCAGTAACACAGAATTGTCCTCAGAGAAAGAACTTGACAAGCTCCGATTGTCTTCCATGCGATAAAGATTTTGGACCTCCACTGAGATGAGGCCGACTCTGTGAGAATCCTGAGGCATCTAGAGATCTACCACCTCCAGGTAGACTCTGCGATACCAAAGAGGAGGTGCCAACTCCATGTGGTCTTTTGCATCAATACATTTGTCAGACTGTATATTTATAATCAAACCCTCCAGTGTCACCCATATGAGGATGGGTTCCCCTTTGAGTCTGGTTCCTCTCAAGGTTTCTTCTTTTACCATTCAAGGGAGTTTTTCCTCTCCACTGCCGCCTGAGTCAACTCAGACTTGCTCATTGGGATAAATACAAACACATTTAAAAATATTTAATATTAATCTTGAATTTTGTATTCTATTAATCTGTATATCATTCTTTATAATAACCTTTTGTTCTATGTTCATGTTCTGTAAAGCTGCTTTGAGACAATGTCAATTGTAAAAAGTGCTATACAAATAAACTTTAATTGAACTGAACTGAACTGAATTGAATTGAATTTGAGCATCATATTATGGACTGATGATCAGATATACTCTGGTACAGAGTAGTATTCATGATTCCATCATTTATATATGTTGCCCAGGACCTGGAGCAGCAAAGCATTCCCTACCATCACACTAATATCACCATGTTCGACTGCTGTTATGATGTTTTTATTGTGTAATGAAGTGTTTAACTTTTGATGAGACATGGAATGTCCTCCAAATGGTTTCAAATTTAACTTATCAGTCAACAAGGTACAAGGTTCTACAGAAAATTGTGCCAGAAGGCTTTGAGGTCATCACATTGTTTGTTTCTTTGTTTGTTTTTTGCTAAATGTGAGATGAGTTTTTATGTAACTCTTGATGTATCCTGTGAATACTGTTTTTGTCTAGATTCTTTCTAATGCTTTCTAATACAATGATGTGCTCTTGGAGGAATTTTGGTACTATGGCCACTTCTGGGTAGATTTAAAACTGTTCCAAGTTTTCTCCATTTGGAGCTAATGGCACTCACTGTTTCTCTCGCAGAGTCCCAGTGCTCCCAGAGCCTGATACTCCACACTGATATATTTCAATAATATTTATAGCTTATTTTGATCATGGAATGATATACTGCTTGCTGAGCACTTTTTATCCCATTTCAAATTTGGCTGCCAGCAATCAAGCCTGTGTGTGTGTGTCTACTCTAACTGGAGGCAATTATAAAGTAAATCTAGTTACATGGTTGACTGATTGGTTGACTGAGGGGGCAACATTGTAGCTCAGTGTCTAAGGAATTGCACTACTGATTGAAAAGTTATGAGTTCAAATCCCAGGTCCAACAAGTCTTGTGCAAGTCCCCCAACCCTCAATTGATCAGCTTTATAAGTAAGTGTGTGTCTGCCAAATGCTGTAAATCTAAATAAAGGGTGATTTCTTTTTCATACTGTACTGGGTTAATGGTGAATAGAATCAGTGGCACAAAAAAGCAAACTAAGTTAATCCATGTCAGAATCTTTTTTCTTAATTTTATTGTGAAATTGCAACATATAAAGTCACGTGACAGAAATGTTCAAGGAAAAAAGAAAAAGAAAAACGTTCAATACTCAGTTTGCATAAGTGTGCACAACTTTTATAACTGGGAATGTAGCAGTATTTAAAATCAGTCAAATCACATTAAATGTAAGTAGTATACACCTACCATCAAGTAAAGTGACCCCAACAAAAGAACAGCTGACCCTATAGGATTTTCCTGACATCAGCTTGGTAACATCTAACTAAACACCATGGTACACAAAGAGCTTTCAAAGCAGGTACAGGATCTGACTGTTGAAAAATATTAATCAGTAGAGTGTTACAAAAAATTTCCAAGGCACTGGATATAGTAAGGAACAGTGTAATGACAATACACAAAATACAGCACAACAGTGACACTACAGGATGTCCTTCTAAAAACGACAAGAAGGCCAAGAAAACAAGTCAGAGAAGCTGCCAAGTGGCCTACAGCAACATTAAAAGAATTGCAGCAATTTCTGGCAAATACTGATTGCTCCCTACATGTGACAACAATCTCCCGAATTCTTCATATGTCTGGGCTATGGGGTAGAGTCATAAGATGGCAAGATAGACTTTTTAAACAAAAAACATCCAAGATTAACATAGCAAACAAAAAAAAAACAAAAAACCCCCAGAAACATCCACCTCATAAAACCATGTAGAATAAAGCATGATTTGCTCTGATGAAACAAGCATATGGGTGCAAAAAAAAACACCATACCCACTCAAGATGTGCCAAACTGACTGACTTTTACCCAAAAAGATTGAATGCCGTGAATAAAATCTAAAGATGCTTCAACTAGTATTAGATTAGAATTTTTTTTGCCTTAAAATGATTCTTTTATCACTCTTTATAGATTCTTTATAATGATACTTTTATCACTCTTATTTTATTAATAAAAGCAGAAAATGTTCTGGCACGATTTAGGTTTTTTTAGTTATTTCTTTTACATAACGAACTTAAACCAAGACTGAATTTTCACAAGTAAATATGTAATCAAATATGTAGAATCGGATTGTTCTCATTATGTACATTAAATCATTAATACAGCAAACCAGAATCCATTTTCACATATCATTCTCTGAAGCCTTTTTTTTTTTTTTGATGAATAACGTTTCTGCCCCAGACATAGTCTCAGATTTCCTCAATTAGCTTTTATTGTCAAATATTTTGCTCAAATTAACTTACAGGATCTGGAGGAAGAGAAAAGATACAGACCATGTCGGCAACTTAAAAAACAGTATTCAGATGAGATCAGAAGGCGCATTTTTATTACTTTAAAAAAAGGAAATATTTTAGTACAAGTGTCATTTTATTTCAAATATACAATTATACAAATCTTGGGGATTAGTGAAAAGGTCACTGGGCCAAACATTTGGCACAACAAATAAAAGAATTTTGATGGACTGATATTCAGTTGTGCTGTTTGTAGTCCGAAATATTTTTTTATTTCCAACACACATGATTCAATTAAACAGTTAAAGAAGCAAATTGTGATTGTCATGATTGTCTTCTGCTGCCTGTGAGGCAAACTGCAATTGCAGTGAAAACAATGACAAACTTTTTCCTCTCCTCTGTTAAAACTATATGTCTTGTGAACTGCCTTTAAGGGAAAGGTGCAGGGCTTCATAGCAGAAGATATCCAGGGAATATTTTACATCACAGTATAAAGATATATTTAAAATTCCAGGACTTGTACAGTTCTAGAAATGCCTTTCAATACGGCTTGAATCCGGTGTATGGTGGGCATAGAAACCCTCCAAACCCTGCAGACTGTACTGGTGAGGTGCTGGAATTAAACACATAGATTTATTAATAAAGGTTATGAAGGTTTTTCCAGTGAGAAAGGAGGTTAATATACAAGGAAATACTCAACAGTAACAAAAATGACATAAACCTTCATTTCATTTCTCCACTTATATTTCTTCAGTAAACTCCCCTGTTCTTCGTGCTGCCCTTAGCAATAATAAGAAAATAAGAAATGAATAAATATATAAACTCTAACATTAAAATCCATATGCTCTCCGTGTTCTTTTCTTCCCCTCTCACTTCTTCTTGTCTCTTGCCAAGCCACAGTCAATATAAAATTACCAAAGCCCTGGTGCTGATGGGGGGTTGTGGGGGGTTAACTCCACATTTTTTAAACATAATGCATTTTTAGCTCTTCTTTTGTTCTGTTATTAAAAACAGAGATTTGGACCAAAAGTGGCAAAAAGCTCCACCGAATCAACGAGCAAAATACGGACCATACTTCTGCCCTTCTATCTGTCACGCAAAACACACACACACACACACACACACACACACACACACACACACACACACACACACACACACACACACACACAGACACATGCACACACTACAGCCATACTTCTGAAACAATGGAAAAGGAGATTACATAGTAATTTGGATTGTTAAAAAAGAAACAAGATGACTCAAACGCAGTTGAATAACAGGTTACACTTCAGAACTGTCTTCTGTTTATGAGTATTGGGTGACTATTGCTGATCTCCTTTTATAGAATTTATTTCATGGAGGCTAATGTCTTTTTTTGCCAAAGCAAAATGTGAGGTTTTCCCAAAGTCGCTACAAACAATACAATGAAAAACAGTTGCGAGGAGACATCACATTGACACACACACACAGTAAAGAACATAAAATAAGCCTCTTGATTCAATTTGAAAACACATGTTTTTTTGTGTGACTTTGTGCCCACTAAAGGCCAGTTGACTGATTGTTGCTCAAGCACTTCCATCCTTTCATCCATCATCCACTAGGATGAAATTTGTGGCAGCGATGCAGTTTAACGAATAGTTGCATGGATCATATTTAGCTCGCCTTCCATGCCTTTTAGATTCTTCTGGTTCACAGTGAGCAGGTTCTGCTGCTGTCCGGCTTCCACACCAGTGTCAGAGAGATGTGGATGAGTCAGATCCAAAGATCTGGTCATATTCACTGAGGATGAGTTCTACTGCCTGGTTCTGATAAACCATGTTAATGGCCATGTTCGCACAGTCGTTCTGCGGACGCATCAGAGTCGGCCCAAAGACGATCCCGATGTTCTGCATTGTCATGCGATTACTATCTGAGTGCTCCATCACCCTGCAATGTAGAGAGAGGACACAAGATACTGCGTTAGTGTGCTGGTGGTGAGACAGAGTGCAACAAGGACACAGGGTAAAAGAAGGGTTAAACCTCTAGTATGAGGCTTTTTTTTCTCTTGAAAAATGCCATTCCCACTTAACCACAGATCCTGCCAGCAATTGCTCAAAACTTCCACATTAAAAAGAAAAGGGGGAAAGGGTAGAGAGGTTCCAGGAGTGATGGCACTGGTGTTCCTTCTATCAGATGACAAAAAAAAAAAGACAAAAAAAAAGACATCAAAAAAAAGAGAAAAAGAGATGAAAGGAAAGGATGCACATGAATGAAAGAAGTACACAAGTAGTATACAAAGTAGTCCTGGAAGAGAAAAGAAAAAAAACAAAAGGATTCTAGCTCACGTATATATATGTATGTTACTTTTAATCTCTCTCTCTCTCTCTCTCTCTCTCTCTCTCTCTCTCTCTCTCTCTCACACACACACACACACACACACACACACACACACACACACACACACACACACACACACACACACACACACACACACACACCACTGATAAGAGTAAACAATGTCAGCGCCCTACTCCCTCTTGTGGCTGAAAATAATATTACAAAAGGAAAAACGTACAAAAGTATCTTATATACCAGATCTTATACAAAATAGTGCTATTATCAGTGCGCTCTCGCTCGTAAATACAATACATACCGCTTTAGGTGCTGGAACATGTGCCTCATGGTGTCTTGGTTCGGGGAAGGCATGCTGACGATTAGCACTTTCACACGGTCCACTTTATCCATGTAATCAGACAGCTCTAAAATGTACACACATAATAAGCAACAATAGCAATTGCATAATTTTCAGTACATTAGTATATATGTTTCTTAGTAATATCTGCAGGTTGTAGACTTGATAGAGATCATATTTCCAAATAGATGCAACTTTATTCAGATTCATAATCTGCTAATCCAGAAACGTTCTGGAAAACAGCATTACACATATTTCAGAATCAATCCCAAAACAAACATTTTTGTACACTAGCTGCCAAAATATAACAGATAAGTGCAAAGTCTTTGGCATTTCCATTTCCTTAATTGGTATCAATCCCAGATAATGAAAAAAAAACAAAAAAAACCAGCATGCCATCCTTTGCACTCTCATCCTCACGCTACAACTCAGCCAAAAATAAAACACCTCTGCAATCCTGTTCACATTTGCATTTTCACAGTCAACAAGGTAGCCCTGTCAATCAAACAGTGAGGGTAGGATTTTGGGAAGATTTCTTTATTTATTTCTTTATTTTTTTTGGATGAGTTGTATCAACAGGATTAGCATAAGAATTGTAGAAAATGCTACTATAACAAATATCACAACATAAATGCCCATCCATCCATCCATCCATCCATCTCTCTCTGTCTTTCTCTCACTTACTAACAGCATCGACAAGGTCTTGAAAGATTCCAAAAGGTACAAGTGGTTCAGGAAGCTCTCTGAAGAAGAGTTTTAGAGCTCCTGTGATCACATGGATGTCCTCCCACTGTGGGTCTTCCAGGTCCACATGCTCCACTGACCCACAATGGAAAAAAAAAGGTTTGGGAGTGTATAAACAGGAGAAAAGAGAGAGAGAGAGAGAGAGAGAGAGAGAGAGAGAGAGAGAGAGAGAGAGAGAGAGAGAGAGAGTAAGTTAATTTAGGGCTGTTGCACGAATAGAGAAATACATATATTTCTCATAGTTATCACAGCAGATAGCTTTTTGGAATGAGACACATATGTTGCAGAGAAACACATGCAAATTGCTCTAAGGCAAAAACAGCTTATAGCATTTCATCACGCGGTTTTGACCAAGAGCACTATATAAATTCAGAATACATTATCTCATATTTCTCTCAGTCAGCGATGCACAAGCAAATAAAAATAAATCAACGGAGCGATAGAGAGCAGCATGCATGCATTAATAAGCTGTGTGCAGTGACACTAGCCACAAGGTGTCAGTCACAAACTTCCCCAACAGCAGCAACACTGTCTAACATACAAACAGGCCACAGACCCATCCATGACAGGTGTCCCGGACCAAATATAATCAGCTTAGTGACTAGTAGCATCAACAACAACAAGAGCACCTCACCAACTCCTCTTAAAAGGTGCACATTTACCAGCATGGTTTAAAGGTTACATTCTAAATGCACACTACATTTACATATCAGATAGAAAAGCAATAAAAATGCTACAATTCATTTCCATTGGTCGTTAATATTATAGAATAATTTAAAAAAAAAAAAACATTTATCATAATTTTTTTTATAATTATTATATATGTCATGGACTTCATTCGGGAAAAGTACTTCACTTGGATAACATGCCAAATTTTAGTTTGCTGTAATAAAGTACATGTCCTTAATACATTTTGTCAGTGGATGAGTTTATAACCCTGGGTTTTTTTTGTACTCTAATTTGCCCCCAGTGGAATAACAGAATAGCTCTTTACTCGAATCTTTCAAGTCAATTACAGCTCACAAGATGTTTTTTGTTTAAAATACAGATTAGAAATGCATTAATTGGGATGGATTAGAATCCTTATCAGGTCGGTACGTTTCAGATCTGTGCTTTAGATAGCACTGATTTCCAGTACATAGTAAAGATTCATCTGTGGTACACGAGACATGTACATTTAGAACATGGTTTAAAGGTAAACCTAGGACTGTTTAATGTGACTGCGTTAGCTTGTTATGAAGCTACATGTATCTGCTTCCCTACTAGAAATTACTCAAGAATTGCAATGTTACAGGCTAAACTGTTGATTTAAGCCTCTTGTGTATAAGCAGTTGTTGTGCAACATGGAGGCAGACTCCCAGACAACACAGAGAAAGCAAAACTAGCTTTAGAGTGGAAGCAAGCATGGATTTTCATTCCTGCTGAATGGACGTGCTACCTGGCACTAAATCCTCTGGAAAGAGATAACGTCCGTCCGTAGACACAGCTCGCTCTGGAAGAATGGACAGGAGTTACACACCACCTATTAGCACTTATATAACTATATGTTATATACAGTGTACAGTCTCAAATGATTATATCAGATTTTATAACAGATTTCACCTTTTTTTTTTATTCATTACGGTTATCGAGCTGTATAATCTGTGTGTATTTTACCATGATTGACAGCAAAGCGTAGTTTCTGGATTATAGCCAGATTTCCACTGACTCTGTAGATACCATCTGTCTCTAAACCTGAAAACACACGAACACACACAGTGGGCAGAATACCATGTTTAACCGTAGGTGGTAATGATATCAGAAGTATCACATGATGGGGAACAGAGGAAGGGACAAACAGTGCTGTTGATTTCCTATTGCACAAAGGTACTTCTGACAGTATTACAGAAAATGTATTTCTATTGATTTTCTTTGACACAATAAAATCACACATTGATATTTAATATAGAGTAAATATTAATGCTAGTCTTTTTTTTTTTTTTTTTAACAAAGCAGCTACTGAGCACGTGCCGTTATGTTATACCTTATATAGTGGAAACAGAACTGAATAGAAAGGTTTTTGAGGCATTATTCTGTAATATTAGATTGTGAGTTGGGCTCATGAGCAAGGCTCTTAACCCTCAGTGGCTCAGTTGTATAAAATAAGATCAAATGTAAGTCGTTCTGGATAAAGGCTTCTGACGTATACATTTAGTACAAATCTGACACTGTTACTACTCCACACTGTACAGGTCACTTGGTACCTGCCAATGTACCATAATCTGTCTGGGAGAAACATTGCTTTAATATACAAATTGAAATTTCTTATTCATTAACGTCCTAATGTGATGACTACTGTCATAATGTGTCATAAGATGGAGCGTTGCACCCTCATTAGTCTTAACTTCTGATTCGTCTCTGTCGCTGATAGAAAACAATAGAAAAGTAGCAGATAATGTTTTAATGCAAATTTAAAAGCAAGGTTATGGTGTAAAAGAGGAAAGAGGAAAGGAAAAGGGGAAGCAGTGTATCGGACGTTAGACGAGTTGAACGTTTTTAGTAAGGTATTACCTACTGTAAGGTATGTGTAGAATGTGTATATACAAATGATCTCATTTTTTTCTTCAGTCTACAGGGATCAATATTTACACCGCTGTATCACTGCTATTTTAATGGAACTTAGGCTTACCTTTCTTCTCTACAGTTTCGATGCAGTTTCTGACAAAGCGTGGCACTGTGCTCTTTTCCCTCTCACACAGCAGCTCTAAACTACAGCCAAATACCTGGTCTGAAAACAAAAAAAATAAAAATAAAAATAATAAATCAATCACAAACATCGATTACGTCCTGTCGTTACCGCTCAAAAAAATCCCATATAACCTATAAACCTTTGTCATTATATATGACACATGTAAAGATGAGCTGTCGGTGGATGTAGTATTGTTAACCCTTGATGTACAGTGCATGCAGTATGTTCATATATCTGAAATCCTTTACTGTTTTCCTTTCTTTTTCTTTTATACAAATGTGGTTAGATACAAAGCAACAGTATCAGTAGTGCTAGAGATACGGAAAGTATTTGTCTGTATCTGTGCTTTAAATAGCCGTCTCTCTGAAACTGTCACACACTTTAAATATAACTCACCTTTGATGAGGCCTTTTTCCTGTAAGGCCTGAATTGGTGGTCTCCTCAGAATGAGCTTCCTTAAGCGACTCTTCACTCGCTTACGCTCCGAAGTCTCCAAATTGGAGATGGAGCGTGGGACTGAATTGAAAGCGAGAGAAAGGGGGACTGTTTTTTTTAATTTTATTTAAAAATGACTTTAGTGAGTTACTACAAAACAACTGTATTTATGGCATTAATATGTATTAATTATGATGTACTGTATTAATTACAAGCAATATCTTGCAAAATTTATCTAGATATGATGTGGCTCCGTCCTGAACCTCCATAATCTATTTACGGAGCAGTGTGTGTTTGTATACTAACGCGAAGGCTTGAGTCCTGTACGGTTCTCCTCTTCATCTCCACTATGGTCCAACAACTCCAAGGAGCCTGCTCTCCTCAAAGAATACTGCAATACATTATCCAAAGGATTCTCCTTATCCTTTAGAACACACACACACACACACACACACACACACACACACACACACACACACACACACACACACACACAAAATCCACTTAGACCACACAGATATTAAGTGCATAGTAATATGAAATATTTATTAATGATCAAGATGGACTTACAAGTTTGGCAATAACTTTCTGTATTGTGCTGTACCACTCTCTAATTACAGAGTCAGTGTCTGACTGCAGCAAAAATTCATTTCCTGTAACCGTCCTTAACTACACACAGAGACACACACACAGAGACACACACACACACACAAAGTATATACGTTATCCTATTAATAAGCTTGAAAGAGAAGAGTAAAGAGGAACTCACTGTTACAATAGCATCGCCTGGCTGAACATTTTCACATCATGCAGCACACAACCTTTAAAGCTGCTCTTTAATATTCAAATATTCTTCTGCTCATTTTTAAACCAATCTTTTGTAACCTGTTCCTTTACCTTGAAGACATTCTTCTTACTGGACAGCTCATTGGCCCACTGTAGCTGGGCTCCTCTCAGATCCACACTGCTCTCTGGACAGCTGTTCCCCGGTTTCTACACCACAGAGACAGGCGTACACAAACACACACACTGAGTAGTGCACTGAGCTTCTCATGATGAACATGAGCCCTTACATGAAGATTTGTTTTTCAAATACATGTGGGATGCAGCTTTCTTACCCAGCTATCAGAATTTTGAGTTTTGGGATCTTTGAAGAACATAAGACTGTTTCCCACCAACACTACCCACGAGGGGTTCCAGTTTTTCCTGCAAACATTCGACATTATGTTCAACATCAGCTATTAGTCAGGTGTCTAATTTGCAGCGCTGTAATAAAATGTGCTGAAGTGCAAATATTTGAAGTTTAACAATCATGTTGTCTGGATCTCAGTTGTCTGTTTAAACATCTTCTGACTAGCCAGAGCTGCTTTAACACTGCAGTTACAGTGATCTTTTAAGATTATTTCTTGTCACACTGTATGAGATTTTATTCCAATAAAATCTTGGCTGATTCTCTAACAGACCGAGTGATAACGTCGTCTCCATGTCAGAGTTTTGCTTTTCCAATGCCGTCCTCATGCCGGCGGCTTTTATATAGAGGTCATAGCATCGGTGACGGTGAGATTTTAATAAAGTTTCAGACGCTGCCAGATCAGTGTTGTTGACAGTATTTAGTCACAACGGTGACTGTAAAAGTGAGCATGCCACATTATATACTCTCGGACAGCAGATCTCAACAATCTGAAAGAGTTCTATGCGACATGTGATTGTCTGCAGCAGAAACATTGTACCGTGTGATGGCAGATTCACACGTGTTTAAAATACATTTAACAAGAAGTTAAGCAGGATGACACGATGGATTACAAGAAACCAAACTTATATCACAATTTTACTTATTTATTTTTATTTTTCCCAACTACAAACTGTTACTGCCACTAATAGTTACAGATTTATTCATAGTAAATAATATTCCAAATGAATAACTGAAAGGATTCAGGAGCTTAAGTGATTACAGCTTTTTTTGATCAGAAAAGAGAAGAAATTTCTGAAGATTTAAAACCTAACCATCATGACACACTGGACATCAGGTACGGGGTTACTTTAGGATTGAAGGGGTAGCATATAAAGGACACGTGTGAACACACGTCATTTAAAATAAACTTACCTGAGCTTCCGACCTCCTTCCGCTATCTTGGTTTTGTTGAGCAGACCTGCTTTTTCAAGCTCCTGCATAAGAAGACAGATGTCAACAGAAGCTCGGCAATACACACACACACACACACACACACACACACACACACACACACACACACACACACACACACACACACACACACACACACACAATAATATACAGTAATCTGCAAGAATTTGCATTTAACCTGAAGAGCTTTGGACCTGAATTTCACTCTTTCAGTTTATATGTCATATGTGAATATTATGCTTGATTACACCACGGCACTGTTTAATCCTCTGGCCTGAAGCTGTTAACTAATATTCTATACCAATCAAGCTTCAATAGCAGTGACGACTACAAATCAAGAGAGAAAAGGAGAAGAGAGCGAAAAGCTGAAGCTGCAAAAGGAATGAAAGTTTTATCGCTGCTGTAATGTACACTAAACTAGTTTGTTTCCTGGACGTGCCACAAGATCAGACATAATAATAGAAACAGACAAAATGTATAATATGCCATAGTTTAATCAATTGCCACTGTGGTATAAGAAATTTATAAGAAAATAATAATAAACTTCAAGGTGATGACAACCACCGTGTTTTATCCCTTAATAGATTTACGTCCGTGATTAATGAAGAATATATACTGTTAGAGAAAGATTTGTTTTTCCTTCTGAAAATAGACTGCCAGAAATCCATAAGTTATTCCAAGAAGACACCGTCTCCACCTGACAGCCTTCTTAAAATCATCAAACATTTATTATGATATTTCATTCTGCCTGACACCAAGGCAGGATTTTGTATCAGCCTGTTCTGAGCTGGAGCTGAAATGTAGGCTGGATGATGTGCAAGAAAGATTAAGTCATTAAATATATAAAATTGTCTCTTGGACCCATTTGATGATGCACCCTGGCTGATATTGTCACAGAGCAGACTGGACATTTTTTAACTTTATTATCTGTTATGAATATAATTTTACAAACTACACCGATCAATCATAGCATTAAAACCACTGACAGGTGATATAATATAAGGGAATAACATGATAATGTTGGTACAGTGTCACCTGTCACGAGATGGGATATATTAGGCAGCAAGCACGAAAAATGGGCAAGTGTAAGGTTATGACCGACTCTGACAAGAGCCGAAATGGGATGGCTAGATGACAGGGTCAGAGCATCTCAAAAACAGCAGGTCTTTGTGTGGAGTTCTCAGTATGCAGTGGATACAACATACCAAAAATGGTCCACAACCGGTGAACCAGCGACAGTGTCATGGAAGCCCAAGGCTCATTGATTCACACAGGGAGCAAAGATAAGCCTGTCTGTTGAAATCCCACAGAAAAGCTGCTGGTGCATACATTGTTGAAAAAGTTAGTGTTGGATATAAAAGAAACGTGTCAGAACACACAGTGCATCAAAGCTTGCTATGTGCGAGGCTGCGTAGCGGCAGACCAGCCAGAATGCCCATGTTGCCACCTGCCCTCTGACAAAGGTGCCTATAAATGAGTACATGAGCATCACATCTGGACCGAAGCGCAATGGCAATGGCAGAAGGTGGCCCTGTCTGATGAACGACGATCTCTTTTACATTTGTGTGTGTGTGTGTCACTTCCCTGGGGAAGAGATGGCACCAGTTTGGTAAGAAGGCAAGTCAGCAGGGTGTGATGCTCTGGACAATGTCCTGCTGGGAAACCTTTGGTCCTGCCATTCATGTGGAGGTTTATTTAAACAAGTGGCACCTAGCTAAACATTGTTGCTGACCAAGTACACCGTGTCATGGCAACAGCATTCCCAAACGACAGTGGCCTCCCTGCCACTGCAAAAATTGCAATAGTTTTGACTTCAAATTCCACAGCTCTCGGTCTGTTCGAGCATCTGTGGGATGTGCCTGACAGACGAGTCGTTCCATGGAGGCTCCACCTCGCACCTCACAAGACTTAAAGCATCTGCAGCTAACAGTTTGGTGTCAGATACTACAGCACGCCATCAGAGGTATTGTAGAGTCCAGTCCTTTGTGCTTTAGAGCTGTTTTGGTGGCACAATGGAGACCTACACAATATTAGGCAGGCATATTTAATGTTATGGCTCATTGATGTAAATACTTTTAGAAATCCTTTACTTCGTTGCAGATGTTCCCCATTCTATAGATTTCTCACTTTCTCACTCGCACCAAACAATCATGTGTACCCATCAGTGGAGATGTCAAGTAATGCGCAGATCATGGCACAAAATGATTCTTCTTCCATACTACTTTTTTATTAGCAGTATTTGATATATATTTCTGTGCTTTGTAAAGGCTGTCAATCAATTAATGTGACTATAAATGTCACCTTAATGAGAGATTTGTTTCAATCTTGTCTTATTATTTGTATATTATTACAATAAAGCCATTGCTGTTTATTTTGTCTCTTTTATGCTACATCATATTTATCACATCACATCCACACATCAGACTCAAACTATTACAGTCAGGGATGAGCTTCCGCTCCCTGAAGGCCAACACAGAGAGAACGAGGAGAAGTTTCTTCCCCTGCAGGTCACCCAGGCATCAACCAAGTAAACACAGAACTTTTCTGGACTTCTACACAGAACCCACTTCCATAATGGGATTTTTGCATAGCAAATATTGCATATATGGCACTAAAATTGAACACATACTGTATTCATATCGTCATATCATAGCAAGCAAACTGTATAATCATAATCATAATCTGATTCCTAGTCTATTGTTTGATTGTGTACATGAATTTGAATTTATATAAAATTTGAATTTATATAACAAGCTGACATTCCTCTTAATACAAACGTTCCCTGTTAGTTTCATTATTAGTTACCCATAAATTCATAGTGCTTACGAAATAAAATTCCATAAAAAATGTAAAAAGTCAATAAAGTTAATGGTGTTTTCCGGTACGGCAAATGACCTTAACCAGAGTGACTTTTTCATATCTCAATTTATACAACTGAGCAAATGAGGGTTAAGGGCCTTGCACAGGGGCCGAGCAGTGGCAGCTTGATGGACCTTCCATTCAATAGGTTTCCTCCCACGGTCCAAAGACATGCATGGTAGATTGATTGGCATCTCTGGAAAATTGTCCATATTTTGTGAGTGAATGAGAGTGTGTGTTTGCCCTGCGATGGGTTGGCACTCCGGCCAGGGTGTATCCTGCCTCGATGCCCGATGACGCCTGAGATAGGCACAGGCTCCTTGTGTCCCGAGAAGTTCGGATAAGCGGTAGAGAATGAATGAATGCATGAGTGTGGGACTGAGAGCTGGGAGGAACCCAGAGAATGTAGTAATCCAGAGACTCACAGAGAACATATGAAACTCCACACAGACAACAACCCAAACTCGTGATCAAACCAGGGGCCCTGGAGCACTGACCTGGCCACTGCTACCTGCCGGCTCTGAATATTTTGGACTAGATTTTGCAAATCTCCTCCCCTTAATAAGAAGTACTTTGAATATGGTCGTTTCCACACTTGACCCAAACTCAGCACTGATTCTGGCCTCGGTTTAGGAGTAGGGCTAGTAATTTTACTTTAGTACTAACACTCATGTACACACAGCATGCCATCATGTAGTAATAACTAAAAATGAGGAGCCATTCTTATACAGGAAGAGTTATAGTCATGCAGGTCTCAATGCTTTCAATCCAAGAATTTGCACTGTGAAGGTGAGCTGGTGCACCGATAATATAAAACCGTGCTTTCATCTCCTTCACTGAACATAACAACTGTTTCTACAACCCATAGACTAAGAGTGTTTCATATGGTCAAGAACATATTCTTCAGCAAATAAAAATACACATTCACATTTACCTTACAGCCTAAGGATGTAAATAGCATTTAATGTTGCGGTATTTAATACAGAACTGATACCCTGCTCGTTTTAAATTCAGCAGATCGTTACATGATCATGAGTTCTATATGTTTATCGTTTCCATGGTTTTAATAATATTTCGGCAAAGATCGATCTGTGAAAATGAATTTCTCTTCGAAAAATTATATTTCGCTTGCTCGAGTAAACATTACATTTTTGTTGACAATTACTTGTCATGCTCTGTGTAACCAGCAGACAGATTTAGAGTGTGTGTGTGTGTGTGTGTGTGTGTGTGTGTGTGTGTTTGTGTTAGAGAGAGAGAGATAGAGAAAGAGAGAGCGACCGAGAGAGAGAGAGAGAGAGAGAGAGAGAGAGAGAGAGAGAGAGAGAGAGAGTGAGAGTGTGTGTGTCTCACCGGTGTCAGTCCATCACTGTCTGGAGAGCTGTTAGTTGACCCCAACACCATTTGGCACACTGACTTTTGAAGGACATAAAAAGACGTTAGTGTCAGAGAATAAGTGTATGAGGAAGACATATTCATATACAGTATTATACAGGATGAGTATGGTAATGATAATGTTTTTTGCAGCATTCACTGCATCTTTGCACTGAAAAGAAAATGGTTTTTATTGTGTGGTACATCAAGGTTCACAAAACTGAGTTACCTTGCCATTTGAAGAGATTCTGTCTGTTTGGGGAAACCGGATCATGGACTGGGATTGGGTGATGTCCGCTCTGCCCTCTTTGCTCTGGACATTAGTAGTAAAGGAGGAGGAAATGATCGTGTCTGATGAGGCTGCATGCTGCATGGTCTGTAAAATGCAAATAGTTAGTTACAGGAGTTAATCTCATACTCAAATGATGCAAAGTTTCTTGCTTTTCTTAATTCTATTCAGTTCAATTAGCAAACTCATTTTACTTAATCAGCTTATTAGAAAGGTCCAGTATTAAAGTGACACGGAGACTAGAGATCAGCCCAAGTGATCTCGATTACTACAACCCCCCCCCCCCCCCGACAAACAGGAAGTTCTTATTTAGCACCAGATATTCAAAGCGCACTACTTGTCAACAGCATCCGAGCATTTCGCAAGAAGAGGGCGTTTGGTAAAAACTTGTATAATTACACAGTTGACACAGAATTACTGCTACATCTGCTCTTGGGTCTGTACTGAATCACACTTCCTGAATAAGCGGGTTATGAAAAAGCTACCAATCTAGGCCAAATGGTGTTAAAGTCGAATGCCTCACCTGACTCAGCGGTTGCGTATTTGCATCCTGGGTACTGTGGATCAGGTCAGTGGAGAGCTGAGAGAGAGAGAGAGAGAGAGAGAGAGAGAGAGAGAGAGAGAGAGAGAGAGAGAGAGAGTGAGAGAGAGAGTGAGAGAGAGAGAGAGAGAGAGAGAGAGAGAGAGAGAGAGAGAGAGAGAGAGAGAGCGAGAGGAAAATGAGCACAAGTGACAGAGACATTTTAAGTATGGAAATCCCCTGACTTTATGACTAACTTCATATACAGTACATGATATACACCCTTTCCAACACAGTCACCGAATAATACGTTTCTGAACAATAGCAAAAGAAATGGAGGCAAAAATATCGTACTGTTTTATCAGATCTGATGATCTACACGCACCACACAAGCACACAAGATAAAAAAACAACACTAAATTCACAAACCTGTATCATCTCTGTGTAAGTGTGTAAGTTTCAGTGTGGAAGTTCTGTCTTAAATATGTGCTAAAACCTGGGCAGGTTCTATTTGATTTCAACCATCTGTTGTAGCATGGCAATTGTCAAGGCTGCTGAGTGGTAGTTCCTGTGTGTCAGCTGAAATAACTGTCACGGTTAAAGTTCTTCCTGTTCAGTAAAAAAAAAAACACCCAATTTACAGCGTCGGAGCTCGTCAGTCTGCCTGCAATATCATAATCCAGCAAATTCCAGATCTGTTAATCCAGGGAACAGTCTGCTAGTTTTTACAGCTTCAGTCATGCCACACTCACCCCATCTGAGGTACAGCTCCAGGACATATTGCTCTCCATTTATGAACTTCCTCAATTTTTAAAGGAAGGTGGCATAATCAGCATGTTGAATATTTGTGTGTGTGTGTTTCTCTCTCTCTCTCTCTCTCTCTCTCTCTCTCTCTCTCTGTCTCTCTCTCTCACACACACACACACACACACACACACACACACACACACACACACACACACACACACTTACAATAGAACAAGGAACTGCAGCATGGTTTAGTGTGTCTCAGTCATTAAAAAAGCAGCTCTCTCGACAATTATTATTATTATTATTATTATTATTATTATTATTATTATTATTATTCAATGTTAGCTGTGAGTTCGAGTCCTCTTGAGAAGATCATATTCAGGAGTAATGTCAGGTTCATGGGGTCAGTTTGATCAGAGCAAAATACTTCTTAATTGATTACAACAAAATAAAATAAAAAAACAGCAAAGTTTTTAAGAAAAAACGCTACTGCTACAAAATGAAGAATAAAGAATGAGCATCAGATGTGTTTTGCTTTTTTTTTATGGCTTGAATCACATTATGAAGCCACTGTTAACTTTAGTGTTGTATATTCGACTGTAAGTGCCCCCCCCCAATTGAAAACAGCTCTGCTGAAGCCCATTTTTAGGGTCATGACTAAGGACAATGTCCCGTCCAGAGACAAGCTGTTTCGTGTTGAGGTATTTTTCAAAACAACCATCGAAAATACCCTCTGGGCATCAGCATTAGAATGTGGAAGCACTAAAACCAAGGCTGTGATCTTTGATAGCCTCCCGAATTGGTTCAATCCAGTCATCTTTGAAAAAAGGAACCAGGGGCCTCTATTACTCGTATGTTTTCTGGCACCATCTCAGGGCTGCCAGTTTGAGAACCATTGGCCTAGACTACTTGTTCTGAGCAGGTGTTGTCAGTGAACAGATTGTAAAACTGTTGGCTAAGTTACAGACACTCATGAAAAACTGATGCTGAATATCTGGGAAACATCTCTGACAGCAGTCAAGTGTCATCAATGTCAATGTTTGTGTCAAACAAGTTACAACAGGAGATCATAACTTAGTATCGTGATGCTCGCAGCTCCAGTGGTTTTCTCTGTGGGTGAACGAGGATGATGCTGAACAATTCCAGGATATGTTTTTTCATTGGTTGTTGCGTTAAATCTTACCCATATACATTAGAGCTATTTCCTGATTGGCTATTGTGTAGCCTTTTTTGATTGGCTGATAAGTGTCAGGCTCGACTAAGAACTCCAGGTGACGCGCTTGATTCCTGCCCGGTTCCATAAAGACAGCGGTGTGGACAGATACATTTTGGGCGCTGCGGCATATTAAATATATGATAAATATTTTTTCTGCATGAGAAATACAATGTGTGGCGGGAGAGCGTGACAAATAACCGAAATGTGTGACTGTCACTCTCAATGTGTGAAACTTGACAGCCCTGCAGTTATAACAGTTCTACCATAGTTTTCTCTTGACACACCCCCAACGCCAACAAGTTTCCCACTCGTAATTATGACTTCACAACATGTACACAGTAATTATTTTCTAAATATACACAACTTTACAACAAGATTTGAATGCAAATCTGTGTGTGTGTGTGTGTGTGTGTGTGTGTGTGTGTGTGTGTGTGTGTGTGTGTGTGTGTATTTGTGTAAATTCAGTTACCAATGTAGAATCTGTTCTGGCCCTCAGCATTAGATCAAAAGCCGTTACCATCTTTACACTAGAAGGATTAGCTACACAAAAAGCAATAAATAAATAAATAAATAAATAAACAAACAAATAAATAAATAAATAAATAAAAGCGTAATCCCCGTTTCTAATTTGACTCTGCTTCTGCTCTAATCTGCACACTCATCCTCAGGAAATCTGTGTGTGTGTGTGTGTGTGTGTGTGTGTGTGTGTGTGTGTGTGTGTGTGTGTGTGTGTGTGTGTATGTGCACATGTGCGTGTGTGTGCTGTCTAGCTAAAAGTAAAGGACTGTACTTTCAGATAGACCTATCTGCTTTCTGCTTATACAATCAGTTCAGTCTACCTTTTGATCTAAAATCTAAGGTCAATCAGGAAATTTTATTGATCAGTTCGTACACGGGACATTTTACAACCAAATCCAGAACAACACACACAGCCAGAGCACAGACAAGCCGACTCAAAATCTCTTCAATGTCATTATCAGACACAGCTGGAAGTCCACCGTATCCTCAAATCAGTTTTCAACAGCAAAGACGCACACGATTCTAAATAGCTAGACAAAACTCCTGCTTCTGACTAACATGGTGAAAGTTCTTATTTAGAAAGTAAAAAAAAATTGACTTTTTCAAAAACAACTCATTCAGAGACGTCTTAGCAATGTGAATGTGAATAATAATAATAATAATAATAATAATTATTATTATTATTATTATTATTATTATTATTATTAATATTTTTATTATTATATGTTTATGTTTATGTCTACTTTAAACTACACTCACTGGCCACTTTATTAGAAATACCTGTATAGCCATGCAGTTATCTTATCAGCCAACCATGTGGCGGCATCACAATTCATAAAAACACGGGTCACTTCAGTTAATGTTGACATCAAACATCAGATTGGAGACTAAGTATGAACACCGTGGCTTTGGTGGGTTGGTGGTATCAGGAAGGCTGGTTTGAGTATTTCAGAAACTGTTGATCTCCTGGGATTTTCCCACACAACAGAAAAACTCTTATAAGTGGAGGGTCTGCTTGCTGAAACACCTTGTTGATTAGCGATATCAGATACAAATGTGCAAACTGGTCTGAGCTGACAGGAAGTCTCTAACAGGAAGTGACCCTTTACATCGAAGCACTGCTTACAACCATGGTGATCAAACAAAAATAAAAGTGAAAACAAACAATGCATCTCAGTATGCACAAGACATCAAATCTTGAGATGAATAAATAGTAGAAGACTACATCGGGTTCCACTCCTGACAGCCAAGAAGCCTCAGGATTCTGAGGCTCATTGGTCAGGTGAAGATTAGAAAAAAATGACCTGTTTTTTTTGTTTGTTTGTTTGTTTTTTCCTAGGCATCAATTGTTCAGTGAGTTATAGAAACAAACCCATCAAACTGGGTTATAGTTTTAGTTCAGCTTCTGCCATGTAACAGGTGTCACCTGCATATGCTCTGTTTGTTTATACGGACGTATTAATAGTGTCATGATAGTTTAAACATCGCAACATACAGACATACTGTACAGACACACAGACACACCCACATGCAAACAGTTTCTTTACCCTGTTTCCTGAGCTGTACTGGGGAAATGACAGGCAGTTTGAGTCACATGAGGAAGTCTTAAACTGAGTAACAATGGCCTGAAAATGAGACGACAAGAGCATGTGATACGAAATAAAAAGAAACTTGAAAATGTCAGAATGCCTAATAAATCTAACAAAGGAATTCAATTTAACCCAAGATGGCAGGTTTAAATATGTATGGATGAAATGACCAGTAAGTGCCTGGTTACCGTATTGTGTATGTTGTCGCCCTGGCGAGCTCTACGTGGCGGTTTCCATGACCGCTCTTTTGTAACACTGTTGATGTAGTACAAGCGACCGGAGGCAGAGTCTTGATACTGTTCCCACAGCTGCAACATCTGCAAAGGCTTCTGGCCTGGGAGCGGGCTTGGGACATCTGTCCACTGCCTCCTCTGCATTTCTGTCAATGAACTCTGAGAGAGGTAGGTCTAAAAAAGAAAGACGGATGAAGATTTAATTAAAAAAAATAAAATAAAATAGCAGCATTGTAATTACAAATCAGAAGATGTGGATGAATATTCTATAACAGAACAGATCTGTCAGTATCAAAGGTTTATATTATGAACAAACACTTTATTATTCCTTTAGTATTAGTACACATGCACATGCATGGTGAACGCTGCACATCATTTTTTAATAATCGCATTAAAAATTTCCATGTTTACAAAAAAAATCTTCAGCACAAAGCAGTTTGCACTTTTGGGTTTCTCAGTCACCTGGACAAGCTGCATTTTATTTTCCAGACAAAAAGAAAATCTGTTTGCTCTTTAACCATAACATACTTGTACGTGATGTAAGTGAAGCTTCTTTGTTTTTTAAATGTTCACGTCATTAATTAATAGATTAAAATTTGCTGTGGTATTAGAGGAATAACACTTCAGACCACTTTCCCAGCATGTATTATTTTTATGTAATAATGTTCTGTCGTGTGCGTTATATATTAGGTATACAACAAAAATTTTGAACACGCAGTAATCATAATGTGATTAGATTTCTAGAACAGCACAATCTGTATAAAGCATTATAATATATAAGCATGTTTCTATAATAATAATTTACAAAGTCACTTGTATAGTAGATCCATATTGCTGATATATTATACCTTTTTTTGAAGATATGTGTATTTAGCAGTTATGAAAGTTTCTCCAGCGTTAGCGTATTAAAAAAAAAAATCTAAGGTAGTAGTCTAGTGTAAAGTTTTCAGAACAGAGCAGTTTGGGGTTTTCTCATGAACATGACAAGCTGCACTTTTTGACTTAATAACTTAGAGAGAATAAAAGAGGGACAGGTGCATTTTCTAGCCGGCATACATAAGTTAATAAATAATAATAAGGAACTATCATGTTTCGGTTTTTAGTTTTTTTTAGCTCAGTCACTTATTATGATGAAACGGTCATCATAATTAAAATGATTCCAGTTGTAAAGCTATTAATATACAACAGCTATTTCATCACAAATGTGGTATACACAAATATACAATATCTGTATTGAGTTACAATTAAAAACAGATCGAGGGAAACAAAACAGACAGAACAAAAAGCACAACGCAGAAGAAGAATAAGAGTCCATTAAACCCTATTCAAGATCGAGACACTTCAATCTGTCATAGAAGATTTTTCATTCTTACAGACAAAAACAACATCAAACTGAAAAAAACAAAAGAAAGTCTGGAAATCACCTCAGCATGTTAGAATCGCTGCCTGTAATGTGTCCTTGTATCTCAACGATTTAGCAGGGTTAGATGGTTAGATTATTTGCAAAAATTAGTCAAAAAGTGAGCAGGTACAGCCTTGTACTCAAGTAACTCTGTTGTATTAAAGTAGGGGTCAGAAAACAAGTAACAGTCACTCACCACCAGGTGGCTGCTCTCTAATATTAATAGCAACAGCAGCAGAAGATACACAGAGGAATGATAATTAACTTACTATATGTATGGGAATGTAAATGTGATTAAAAGTATTTTATGTCCCACATCTTCAACTACCGTTCTTCACATTAAAAGTATGTGACATCTGAGCGTCACAGGCATGTATGAGTCTGTTTGTAGACATTGCTGTGAAAGTTCTCGAGTGTCCTGCATAGAGCCGTGACTTCAACCCCATTGAACACTTTCAGGATTAAGTTATTTTGTGGTTGAAGGAGCACAAATCCACATAGCCACAAAACAAAATCTAGTGATAAGCCTTCGCTGTAGGCTGGAGGTCGTTCTAACAGCTAATGAGGACTAAATCTGGAATAAGATGTTGAAAAAACATACAAACATACACACATACAATGGTCAGGTATCTACAAACCTTTGGCCATAGTATAAAATATAGTGTAACACAATATTTTCCCTGAACTTTTGTGTTAAAGGATGTTAAAGGGAAACAGATATGTGCTTTCACAGATGGGACAAGAGATTTTTTTTTGTCCCAGCCATACATTTAACCGTGTATTATGTCTCATGCCATCATTTTCCCAGCAACTCAAACTAATGAGGTCTTGTGCCAGAATACTTAGTGTGTTACTGTTTTAGGACACTACCTCTATCTCAACACCATTTTTGCCTAAAGCAGGCATTTAAAGTTTCAGTACACATATTTAGCATCTGTAAACATAGCAAATATACGTCACTTCCAAAGCCTTTATGGAGACGAAACCGTTGTGGTTTAAATAAAGTCTTTTCAAACAGAATCATCTTTATTTGTTCTTCGTACTAATGTGTGCATGCGTTTGTTTAACTGTGACCACTGCCTTTCTTTTACACTTCACCACTAATAAGGAAATCTATTCTAGATTAAAAAAATGCTTGCCTGCAATATATTATATACCTACTATTATACCACCGTGCTGTTGATTGCATGAATCTGATCCGGCAATACATTTTCAGCACAGCTCTTGTTTGCTCAACAACTGTTGTTTGTTGCAAAATTTACATAAAATAATAACGCATGCGTTTTGTATAACCAATTCTACCTCAACAAGTAACATGCAGAAGTGTAACTGTGGACAAACCACACAAATGTATTTTTTTTTTTAAATGTATGTAGTTTAATTAATTCTTATGAAAGGTCTCATCTTCAGAATTGCACTTTCTCAGAAACATGACAAACTTCTTCTTCTTTTTTTTGTCTTAACATCATCAAAAATGATGTGCAGCGCCTGGTGAGAGAATGACTATTTATATTTTAGAACAGGAACTAACTTGTTTCACAGATGTTTGTGAACATTACATAGAAATAACAACAGAAATAGACAGAAAGCAATCAAACTAAAAACACAACAACACTAAAAATACAACACTAAAAAAAAAAACAATTGTAAATGTCACATTACCTCACATTTCCAGTCCGGTTTATAAAATACACATACACAACCACTATTTTGTGTGGCGTCGGAATGATGATTTAGGGACAGTATTAAAAATACCACAAGGACATTCTCACTTCCCACTAGAGTAAAAAAAAACTTTACCATGACTTTACCATAGGATGTAAGCATGTGAGTGTGTACATGTATAAAGAGAACAGTGCAAAACAGTGGTTGATAATGTGATTTATAAACTGTAATGGAAACGTGTGACCTAAATGTATCTGTAATCTCATATTACTCAGAGAAATGATGTAGGAATTATATGCACATGTCTGTATTGTATACACTGAAAAAAACAGGCCAATGTGAGTAGCTTCATACTATTGAACCCTTTTTCTACCAGTACACTAGCAGAATGGAAATCGACTTCCACATTTTCAGTATAAACAAATAAATGATTTGATTGCTACAATTAGTCAGGACACTGTTGGATTTCAATGTGAGATTCTTTTACCTCTGTTGGCAAAACTTATACAGAATTTTAGTGATTACTCAATTTTAGTGATGAGATAACACTTTCATAATCAATCTCCGAGAGCAGAAACGTGTTTGATATCACCATTTAGTTTGATGTTATAAACATTTGAGTGAAAAATACTCAGAACTTCGGTAACTCTACCGAAGTTCTGAGTATTTTCTCACTCAAATGTCGAAATTCAATGTTGAATAGAAGCAGCCCAAAACAGACACAAAATATACATACTTTATGGCCTCTGGTAAAAAGAGCTAACAAGCCTCTTATATAGAAATATTTATCATAATATGTCAAATATTTTCAAGGAAAACCAATTCATTCAATGTTAAAAAAGAACACATGAAAGGGTTAAAAGGAATTTCTACTGCAAGCCAGCGTTACTGGTTAAAATCAAACCTTATTGATGGTTTGTTTTTACTATGTTGCAAGACCTGAAATGGATCTTTATCTGAGATGAGTTGATATCTATGTTTAATGAATACTGTTTTGTTATTACAGCACTGCACATTAAGTGAATCGATACAACCTGCTAAGGGTAGCAGGATAAAGACATTTATCACTAGTAATTTTTATTTATTTATTTATTTTACATTTCAAGAGTTACATTCTTGTACGTTCATTAGAGTACTGGTGACCAAGTGAATGAAGTAAAACACCAATCAGTTATGTATTGCAGCATTGCAAAACATGTCATGTGGAAGTAGAGAGAGTAGAGATTTCGTGATACCACTTTTTCTTTTCCAATACCAATACTGAAACCTTAAGCATCAACTGATACCAATACCCAACTGGAATTGCTTTCGATTACATCTATTATGCTCAAAATGTTTTTTCTTTCTAAAAAAACTTCACAGATAAACTCTTTCACACAAAAAGACCTTAACTGTAAATAATAAGAATAAATTAAAAATGATTTGTATAGATTCAAAAGAAAATCAATCTATACAAAAGAAAAAATGTCACAAAAATGAATTCATCTAAATCAAAGTCTTTGCCACTAAAATTTTCGGCAATATACAATCCACAACTTTTTGGGGTTATAGGTACTGATCTCGAATATTAAGAATGTATTTTATTTCATAACAGTAAAGCCACATTATTTACAAGGCAGCTCAATGGGCACAGTGCTTCCATCATAGTCAGTGAGCCTTACTATATGCCACGTTACCATTAGCTTCCCCTAGTGGAAAGTCTTCTACATGTGAGGGAATAAGAGAATAAAGGAGTGAGTAAATTCATTAGAGTTACAAGAGAGTTACAGGTCCATTCTATGAGTCAAGACTAAAGAGGATTTCTGTGCTTCACTCCTGCTATTCAGTAATAATAATTCACAGGATACCTTAAAAAGAAGTCTATCTTACACAGAACTCCCAAAAATTCTAAGATTTGATTTGGCCTCAGTTCAAAAGTCTTAAAAATCTTTTCATTTGATTCAACTGATTAAAAAGTGAATTGAATCCATCACAGTCGATTAAAATATGCCATAAAGATATTGGTATTTATCACAAGGGGCTTGAAAGCAACTTAATCAATGCACTGGTAAAAATGTAGCACAGAATACTGATTTATCAATACATGGACATTTGCATGTGTGGGTGTGGGTGTGTATATATGTCACCTGGATGTTTCCGCCTGTCTGTTTGCAAGTGGTGCTCGACATATCCCACTGGCTGAACGACTTAGGGGAGGTCGATGAACTTGGCCTGGTGATGTGCAGTTCCCCATATGGGTTCTGAGGCAGGTGACTGGAGCTCTTACTGCGTGGTATTAAAGACCCTGGAACCTTGAGGTGACCTGAGCTGTTTGTAGAGATGGACGATTTGGTGAAATGTCTTCCTGGTGAGACTTTTCTTATGCACGTGTTCGTAAAAGCACTGTTACTGTTTAGGTCCTCCATGGAATGACAGAATTCTTTAGTAGGTGCTGGTAAGGGAGAAGACAGAGCAACGATTAGAGTCAATGTAGAATGCTACACTCATATAAAACAGATATGTCAACACCAGAACCCATTAGACCCACTCGTAAATACCTACAATTTTCTAAATTTACCAATATTTCTAGATTTCCATGTGGTAAAGAGTATTTTTCTCCACAACATGACACTACAGCCAGCGTCAGAATGGAGCTACAGTAGGTAAACATCCCTTCCTGTTCTGGGTGGTATTCAAATCAGCAAGCTCGGAGTGTGGTGTACAAGCCTACTGATTCGCACTGGTTGCTACACAACCACCAAAACTGAGCTGACTGAAAGATTTGTTTTGATTCCCAAAAACAAATTAAAAGCCTTATGTTTAAACTACATCACGCCCCCCTACTAATGAAGTCATTCATTCTGGAGTTCATCAAACACCTGTTTACACTCACTCTCACAGACCTTGCTTTCTACACAAGGACAATGACATGTTGGAATGTTTGGGACAGACTCTTAGTTGCAGTAAAGTGTAATCTGAATGCTACAGCATACTAAGACATTCTATTTGATTCTGTGCTTGCAATTATGTGTCAGTTTGCTGAAGATGCAAATATGGGTGTGATATTTTTGCTTATTCAAATACATTATCATTTCTATAGTAATTTATACTAGAATTATATGTATATGTATTTATATGTATGTATATATTTATATGTATGTATATATGTATTTAGTATTCTGCAAGGAGACGCAGGCTTTGAGATGACATCTTGGAGGATGACAAGCAACATTTTCGTGTCTTACATTGACAAATTGCTGTAGTTGAAGAGAAATAAAACACTTCTGTTACTGGAATATTGTAAAGAATTAATAACTTAATGGCAGGACACCATTATTTTTAGCATATTCCACTAAGTTTTATTCCTCACTTATGAAGCTTTGATACGGATCTCTTGTCTGATCATCTCTGACCTACAGTTAATTTGTTTGTATACTACAATTCATTACACACAAAAAATACACCCTTGACAAACACACAGCCTTCATCACAACACACCACCTGCATTTATTTTCCAAGACAATTAGAACATTCACAATGACACACACACACACACACACACACACACACACACACACACACACACACACACACACACACACACACACACACACACACACACACACACACACACACACACTATACCTGAGCATTGTATCTGTGAGAAGGGGTTGTGTGAGCTGCGAGCCACCAGCCAGGAGTGTTGAGGTGAAGCTGTTGTTTGGTTGCTGGTCTGAGGAGAATGCAGTGTGTTGACTTGCACCTCGGTGACATAAGTGGCAGGCACGTACAATGGCTTGGCTTTCTTCCCAACTCCAAGCCTCCTCACCTGCCACCAGTCAGGGTTCGTCTTTTTCAGCAAAAGAAAGCGCTCACCGTCGTGTATGGAGATAGTCTGTCCATCTGCCCCACGATATGAGTAGTCATACTGGGCTTCCAGAACCACAAGGCCAGGTGTCAATGAGCCCCTGCCCACTTGACGGCTGTGGGTGGGGCTGGACATGCTCCGGTACCAGCTGCCGGACAACATGACTCTCAGAGGCACCAGGTGAAAGGGCAGATGCCACAGTAGCAGCTAGCACTGTTGGACACTGAGGGAAGACAGTGTGATGCCCATTGTGGCATGCTCTGAAACGAATGGTGGGGAAAGAGATTAGCACATCCAAGGACCAAAAAAGTGCATAAGGTACAGAAAAATCACATACAATAAAACACACAAGAAAAAAGATGTATCAAAAAAGATGTATTCGGTTTATTTGCTGTACTAGTTAATTAGTAACAGGGTTTGATTTCTTTCTTAGATTTTGACCTATTTGTACTACAACATGTCCCAAAAGTCTCCATTCTACATTCTATTGGGTATTGAACACTTTTTTTAGCAGAATGTAACATGGCATCATCTTTTTTTATCATGATGAACTCTTGTTTATATATATATATATATATATATATATATATATATATATATATATATATATATATATATATATATATATATATATATATATAAAACATATATATCAACTAATTATAAAAGATTTTAGAATAAAGACTTTAGCTAAAAGGTTTATCTACTCCATGTATGAAGAATTTTGGTACCCTGTAGAATGAGATTGTCATGAGCTTCTATAATTCTGGATAAAAAAAAAACAAATGCTGTAAATGTAAATCCCAAGTGCACTGAATAAGCAGGTTGTAAGAATTTTATTTGAATGTTACAGCATCCAGTATCAATGATCATAGTCAGCCTCTTCAAAATCTTGGCCTGCTCATAAATGTTGAGCTGTGTGGTAATCAATAAAAGCATTCATAATTTACCACACTTCATGCTCCAAACAGCTAGGTCTTTCTTTGAATTCTTGAGAATTTTGTTATGATATGAATGTTATGAAGAACTGATCTATTGATGATTATCCAAAACAACTAAAAATACAGTGGACTTTTTTATTTAAAATTCTTTAAATGCCAAGGATCATGTAGAAGAATTAATTTTAAGACATTTCTATTCACATTTCGGCACTGGATTTTGTGATAGCGTAATGGGAATCGTGTCAAACGCCTGGCAAAAACGGATGCTTTCAGTTAATGAAGTCATCATTGGAAATCCTTTTTCTAAGTAACACAAAAACACAATAAAACAAAATTTCAGCTCAATTAAACAGGCATTTCCCCAGAAAGTTACAGCATACCCCATATATGACTATGCAGAACCTTGTCCTGAACAATAAGTAAACCAATCTCTAGCCAGTTAGGATTTATTGGCATGTGGAAGCCATATTGTTTATAACTCTGTTTAAAACTGGATGTTGAACCAATCCCAGAAACACACTGGGGAAAATGATATGTTTTATGATATCCCCCAAAAAAAAGGCGATTATTTCTCAAGTTATATTTCTCAAGTTAAATATGTTTAGAGTACCAGCCAAATTAGCTGTCCAAATAACTGGGCAGAGTTAAATGCTACTTCAGTCTTCTTGGCTGTTGTGAAATCAGGCAAGAAAACAACTTTCACTATACAACTTAAATATTAAATGATGTGGAACAAGATGTAAAAGAATATGCTATGACCAGTCTGCTCAGAATCATCTCTATCACCTCTATATCTACTGACCAAACAACTTTCATATCTGTACAGAATACGATGTAGCCTGCACCAGTCATTTTAGAAGAGAAAGAATAATAAGATGATTTATATTAGAAAAATGTAGTGCTCATCAGATGTAAAATAAATGTATAACACCAGAAACAGGGTTGACAATATGTGCACTGGCCATAGCAAAAGCCTTCACATGGTCAAACATCAACATTTCCAACTATATACAGTGGGTTCCAAAAGTCTCAGAAAACCAGTAAAAATGCTCCTATTTTGCATTCTTTTATAATTTAATACAATTACAAACACATTACAAATTATATTAGTGATGGCAACTCCAGTGAAAAGCAGAATCTTTGAAAAATACAATCGGTTTCTCAACTTTTTTGTTTTAATAACAGTGTGCACTCCAGCTGGCAAGGACTCTTACATTGACTCAAACCTTATGCTCCATTTTAAATTAAATTTAACAGTGTCTTCTGAACAAAAATGCTTCAATAGAAGTGATTAGACCTGAGAATCTGATTTTATTTTTATTTTATTTATTTATTTATTTATTTTACAATAAATTAACATGGTCAGGATTGGAATTGGCTTACATTTAAATAGGGACCTAGAAAATAGCACAACATCTTGAATGTTAACTTTTTACTTTCTTTGTTTTAAATATTTCATCATTTGTTTCCAATTTAAAATAAAAATAAAAAAATCATTGTGGTCTCAGATGTTTGGGCCTCACTGTAAGTAAGCTGAAATATGTTTTTACATTTTTAATTCTGAAATTTTAATTCTGAAATTTTACTGTTAGATTATGGGTAAAGTGTAAAGAATTAGGTTTATGATGGGAAAATAATCTACTCACAGTGTTTAAATACGAGCCTCATAGCCATCTATGATTGTCTGTGTCTTGGAAAAGTCATCTCTTCCTACTCCGGTGAGGATACAATCACTATGCTGCTTCTTTGTATTAATGCGTTTTTAAAAGGTAATTAAAATTTTAACTCAAACATTCTAAAACTTTGTCAGTTGTAATCTGAGCCTGTGAACGCTCTTCTCTTGTTTGAAGATCTGATTACAAATCTGATTACAAAACTGGCTAGGCTTATATCCGTTTCGCTAAGACATTTTTTTCCTAATCAGTGCATTGAGTTTCCTCTGCTATGGCTTTAGACAGTTAAATATTACATAGAAAATGATACAAAAAATAGCAGAAAGAGGTTGAATTGGGTATCTAGTTCTTCCTAATTCCTAAAACTATATATTTTTTCCTGCTTCCTCCTAGTCCTAAATATATTTGCAGTACATTGACATCTGTTTTTTAAGGACCAGAACAAGTTGAAAAGCTATTCTAGAAGTAACTTAAATAAGTATCTACAATTATGTCCAATTAACCGAACAATAATTTTTAAATATATACAATACACCCAGTGTGAACAGCCCTGCAAAGCTGTTACACCTTTTACCAAATCTAAATCTAATTAGCATCTAATTTAATAGCTCAACCACCTGCTAAATGTTATACGTAGCTTGTTTTCTTATAACCTGATATTATCTTTAACAACATGTGCTGATGTGAACAAACATCCGAGAGAGAAATGGAAAACATTTGGCTTATTTACTGACTATTGAAGCTTCTCCTAAATTTCCCTCCTCTCGTGAATGCACTGAGGAGAGCATAAAAAAATGCAAGAACAGCTTGCTAGACTAGAGGTAAACAAGGCCACAGCTTGACTTCCTGCATGTGTGTGTGTGTGTGTGTGTGTGTGTGTGTGTGTGTGTGTGTGTGTGTGCACAAAGGCAGGAGTCTTAATCCTCACTGCAGTGTAGTGTGCTTGAGTGCTGCTTGGTGTGGTTTATGTTAAAACCACCTTCTCAGCATATGGAGCACACATGCACTCCCCATTAAACCCAACGGCAAATTTAGCCACTTTGAGGCAGCATCTGTATTTTGATTCAAATCTACACAATAACATAAGAATCATGCACAATGAACATTTATTTAATATGAAACGTTTTTCTTCTGCATCCCTTTCCAAATAGGTCTATTAAATGAATATGCTTCTGTCTTGACAGGAAGTGAAGAGCAGCTTTGAAGTGAACACAAGTGGAGAAAACAGGAAGCCACATGCAAGATCACCAAAGTCCAACTCAAAATTGCTAATCTTTCCAAAAGCTTTATTGAATGTATTTACTTTCCTGCCATTCTATAAAGGATTTGTAGTGGTGAGGACTCTTTTGCCCTCTCAGCCCTATCTTCGCATGTATGCAAACCAACCACGCAGTCACCAGCAGGTATTTGCCTTCACTGAGCAGCAATGACAAGTCAGCGAGGTGCTGCATGCTACCTGTGTGGCAATAGTGAGGGGCAAACAAACTAGAGAAAGGGAAGGGTGCCATATCCCAGATCCATTTTTTTTTTCAGAATTTTTTTGGACTTGATAAAACATTCATAGAATAGTACATGACCATATATATCAAAGCTTGGCAAATGTAAATAAACATTTGCTTGGCAGTGTGTTAAGGGAATTATTGATTTGATCTTATCTTTCACTGAGTGTCTAGATTTTTACACTGTAGCTTGTAGCTGATTGGATTTTACAATGTTTTTTTTTTTACAATATAATATATTTTTACATTCAGTTTCACATGTACACATTTTCTATAAATTTACAGTTTTCCTTACTTTAGCCAACAGTAAGCTCTTGAGGCAAGCATTCTTAAGCATTCCATTAAGCATTCTTGTTAAAATCGCTTTTAAAAAACGTATAATGAGAGTTTTGCCCTTTCGGATACAGTGAAAAGCTCTAAAAGACATTTGTATTGTATTTGTATTTAATATGAGATGATTTAGGGCCCTTTATTCATTCATGAATAAATATTTTGTGTGTGTCTTTACATGGATTGCATTCTGTCATATAAATAAAGTGTACAGCCAACACTTCTATCATATTCTTCATATTAAATTATATCATGAAGAAAATAAATGTAAGTTGTAGCAGGTGAACACTGCACATATGAGACCAAGTCTTCATGAATGTGGTATAAAATAAAATGAGTGTCACAAAAAGAGGAAGTTGTGGCTAAATGTTCGAGACTCTGTGTTACTGACCAGAAGCTAAACCTGTGCTCCATCCCCAATGCTGTAAAAGGCTGGGATATGTGAAGAAAATAACTTCTGCTACAAGTAAAAAAACAATCATACAGACATTTGTGAATGTAAACATGGATAAATTGTTTGTCATGAAGGCAGAAACTGAACAAGACTGACTCAGTGATGCTGGCTGTGGTCAACCACTAATGAAACCAGGAAGAGAACAAAGGCTTGCAGTATCTGTGTGGGATTTGAGCAATGCAGCTTGTATTAGCTCTCATAAATACTTCGATTTATTATGTTTTATTAAGTCAGAAAGGTCATTTTGGATAAATTAAGGTTTTTTAAGGTCCCATAAAGTGTTATGAAATAAATTGCTGCTAAATAACAGCGAAACAGCTTAGAATAAGTCAGTGATCAGATGTGTACATTTCCTTATCTTACATACACTAATCCCGGCTGAATGGCCCTGGATCAGCCGTGTAAGCCAGAGTTCCCTCATTTACCACGGATTCAGAGAGAGAATTAATCTGAGATGCATACACTTTGCACACAGCTATGTACAATTTCTCCCTGTTACAAAGTCAACTTGATTTATCTATCGATCCGTGTTTCTTCAAACCACAGTCGAATCAGTTGCTACAGGACTGGCGTTTATTACACGAACAAAATCACTCCAGGTTAGTGCAATTTGGCAGAGAGTGTAATTTAGGAAACATGCTGTAGTCACTTGTTTTGAATAGTGGTAATGCAAGAAAACGCATACACAAACTCTTTAATGAATGAATAATTCAGATTGCAGCATTTCAATCTGTGTAAGTGTCTTTCCAAATTATACATTTTATGAATGTATTACTTTCACTACTTACATGTAAACTAGAACAAGAAGCATATCAAGAAAGTTTCAAATCTCATAAAATTATATTATTACAATATAGCTATAGTGTAATATCATGTATTAAATATATATTATTCTAATATTATGTAATTAACTTGTAATATATGTACAATAGCACTTTTCCTATTAGTACAATATCTTATTTATTAAAGAAGCCATAATGTTGTTTATCCATATACTGTATAGTATTGTTAGCGACTCATCACTTATGTTATAACAGCTATAAACAGATGTTTCCTCACTTTCTCCAAGTTCTCTAAGAGTTAACTAAACAGCCGACATCAGCTGTGTAAGTTTATTTTCTACCAAAACCTTTTTTAATAAACCTGCAATGTGAATTACAGCTAACAGTCTGAACTGCTGAAAATAATCAATGGCTTCTGAATAATACGTATACTATAGTATTGTATATAAGTATACTATAGGTATATAGTAATAGGCAATGACAAATTCCATGCTTATGAAAAACTCATGATTATGTGGAATATATGATTTATTACGATTTATTACCACTTTCTTACTTAAAACACTAACTAAGAATTTCATTAACTTTTATCACATGAAAGAAAGAAAGAAAGAAAGAAAGAAAGAAAGAAAGAAAGAAAGAAAGAAAGAAAGAAAGAAAGAAAGAAAGAAAGAGTATACTTTCTTAATGTGCCAAGATGAAAGACTTTTATGGTCAATAAATTAAGCTAAATAAGTACCAAGGTTAGTAGCAAAGTTTTTCTCCTTTGACAGACAATAAGTGAAAAAATGGATAAAACAGCATCAGAGATTTTCTTTCACTTATTGTATGTCAAAAGAGACAAACTTTGAAAGAAAAAAAAGTTATACAGGAGTTTGACAGATCTATATTCCATGATAACCAGGCTAGGCTAATGCTAACAAGTAGCCTTATAACACTGAAGTTACAGTAAAAAGTTTCAGTCTTGCACAATTCACAAAACACTTGTCTGACTGTGGCAAGCCTATGAAATACTCTGATATCCATGAAATATCCTGCAAAAATTCCTCATGAGTACATGATGCCAGACTTCAACAACGAATAGCTAATCAACTTTCACTGTGCCGCATTTGAACGTGTGGTGCAACTTGAAAAATGCAACAATTTTTGCATCACACGGGGCAATATTATTCTTTCTCCCACAGACACCAATGAGCAATTCCCACAGAGATCTGAAAGAATTCTATCGGTCAGGGAAATGGTAATGTAAGTAAATGTAAAATAAGAAAATAGAGTAAATTAGTGGAGCAGAGTGATTTTTAATAACACACCAATAGAGCTGGCTTTTTTACAAAGCAGACACTATAGCCAGATTTCACAAAGCAAAAAGTATCTTTATGAAACTTCCATTAAATCTACATAGTACTACATGGGCTTTTATGACAGCAGGACTATCATCATATACAGTACCAGTCACATGTTTGTGTTCTAGTTTGCATGCCCATGGTCCAGAGGCAATACAGCTGTGACAAAAACATGGTATTCTTTCCAACTCTTCTTAAACTTGCTTTTATCGCTCATGCCCTGTCATGTTTTGTGTGGAGGAAGGAGACATATGTCAGTGTCATTTTTCTTTTACAATCTTGAACACGCAAATGGGGTGATGTACATCCAGCTTCCACATATCTTGCTCTCATCTCACTGATCCTGAGAGAGATACTTTTTGACATGGAAATAGATATTTTTTTACTTATAAACTGACAAAATGACATGTACTGACACTTAAAAACATGTTGCCTGGGAAACAGACGTGAGGGAAATATGAAGTGTGTAAAATATCTGGTGAACTGGACATAAAGAGGCCTTTAACTTAACTGTATATTTACAGAGCCAGCTAAAGATAAAAAGCATGATACGGTATAAATAATATAAATAAAAATAAAATAGGAAACAGTAAAGCATAACTGATGAAAAGAAAAAGAAAGAATTTCTGAGCGGTAAAACCGCAGCATCTGCAGTTCTTTGGTTAAGGACATTTGTGTGGATGTGCATGAGTTATAAACTTATAACAGCAGCAAGTTCGCTCTGTGAACGTAACTGCTTTCATTTCCACTAACCGTTAAAGACACTGCGCATAAACAACTGTGTGACAGCAAACGCATTCAAACTGAAAAGAAAAAAGGTCCAAATAAATAAATAAATGCATGGAAAAAAAGTCTATAGATTCAGTATAAATTCAGTATAATCCTGGCAATTAATGACTTCTGGTTTATCTAAACAGACCAAGCTCCACAGTTAAAATCTAAGAAAAATGTCATGGTGTCTCAGGTCATGCATTGGTTTTAAGAGAATTGCTTTCATTTCATACAGCTGAATTATATTTTATTTGTATAGTGTTTTTAACAACTGTAGGCACTGACACAAAATTCCTTCACAGAAAGCAAATGTAAATTAAGATCCCAGACAAGCAAACAAGAGACAGCATGTGAGCAAGAAAAAAAACAAAACGCTCCCTTGTCTTGAGAGGAACTAGACTCGAAGTACAATACAGCGTGTAAGTCTTGATTCGATCTGTACTGTATTTCAAATGATACTTTCACAGTGAACAAAAAACAAAAAGATTATTCCTTATAAAATGCATGAGGTATATTGTCTGCTTCCAGAGAAACAGGGTCTTTCAGAAAAAAAGTCCATTAGCTGTGTAAGCAAAATGTTTCCTTCACGTGTTTCATATCCTGCAGCTACACAGGCACTTTGCTTGCACAGATGAAAGGCTTTTGTCCAAAATGCACCATTACTCTGGAAACAGAGTGTGTAATACATCTTCATTTGCATCATCAGAAAATTATTACAAGACTTATGCTTTGGTCTGCCAATTGTTACAGACATAACAAAATTTGTTTTAATAATACTTGTCTGATATCAGTGCTAAGAACTTCAAACACTAACATTATTGTGACTGTCTTACTGGGAGAAGAGCTAACACAGTTGTTTATAGAGAATGAACAAAAGCATCACATCCCATGTTTAAGGGTAAAACAAAAATCAGACGGTTTGTAAACAGGTTTTTTCCCATACTACTAAAAGTATTGGGGACTCTGTGCTTAAAATCTACTAAGCTGTAAATGTGGGGAAAAAAAATGTAACCACATCCTTTTTCCACAACGTTACGTCAGAAACGTCAAAAACTGTGTGAGACAAAAGTCTGTGAAATATTGTGCTGTAACAGTAATGTGCTATTTGATGTTGCCTGGTGTTTAGAACTGTAGTATAAACATTAATGCTGAGATTCAGAGGGACCTTAAAGAAAGCGCTGTAACAGTTTTACAATATCCTAACAATATCCTGCTAAAGGACACATTTATTGGTTACCACTTTCTTTGAAATCCACATGGGAAATTAATCCTAAACAGATATTTTACTCATCTTTACAATGTCATGCTGGTCCAGGGAATTAGTGTTGCACTCAAATTTATTACTCTGGCCTTAGCAGCAAATTCTTACAGCAGTAAACTACACACTCTCGATACAAACAGGGTCCTGCACTGTAACATCTCATATGCTACAATCAAGCAAATATTAACTTTTATGTATTTTTTTACATACAAAGGTGAACGTAGTATACATTTAACTCTTTACTCTATAAATAATCATGTACTTTCAATCATTTTAAATGTACACAATATACCACATATTTCCAAGTGATATAAATATATATTAAAAGGTACAAAGCTTTTATACTTGAAGACACCACACTAGCCCAGACACAGAAGAACAGTTTAATATCTTTGTTTCTTAGAATGCATCATATTGTGAGAGTATAAATTGTCAGAAAACATTTCCAGCATATTTCTACATTCTGATTATTAGATTATAACGATTATAAAAAAATTAAAAAAAAAAACACGCACACACAAAAAACATATACAAAAATATCCAGCAGCAAAAATATATGAAGCAGAAGATTATGTTTGCCAAAGTGACGTGCGCATGCGCACAAACCTAGGCTGGGCAATTAGACACGGCACCACCAGATGAATAAAGAAATAATAATAATAATAATAATAATAATAATAATAATAATAATAGATCGTATTTCATCAGTGTCCTGTCTCTCCTTCTGTCTGTTCTTGAACAGACATTTTATTCTGTACATTTCACTAGCCATGTGGATTAATATATATAAAAAAAGTTCCCCAAAGGCTCATAAAACAGAATCGCACTTCTTTTGATTAAATTCTAAGCATTTTTAACCCTCGACACGTGCTCTGGGTTTAGGATTTACACGCAGCCTTGATTTTAATACGTGGAATTAAAATATATTAAAATAAAGTAAAATAAGTAAAAACAATATAAGCGCTTAAAGTATCCAAATTATATTCAAAACCTCAAACCATCTGCGTTTTTCTCACCTTTTGCAGGTGCATTCGGGATTTTGTAAATCCAAATAGTCTACAATCAGCCGAGCATCTTTTCATCAACTCAAACTCCGCTCCAGCGTTTACTCTCTGCCCCCTGAGCGCGAGCCCCGGTCACGTGACACAATTCTGACCCGATTTAAGTAACGTCCCAATCCACCGTCTCCTCCCTACACGCGCACACTACGTCTCCTCCCATGCATGCGCACACTACGTAGGGAGTCAGACGACAGATTCGAAAATTGTTAAGAATTCTCGAATCCCTTGGAAACGTCCGTTTCAGCAGATGTGTCTGTAGCTCGGTAACCATTTTATACAAAATGCAAAATACAAGTTATACAAAATTGTAACCCAAACCATTTGTTTAACAGATGAACGCTGAATTAGTATTTATTTAATCATTTTATTATAGTAATAATAAACGTCAACGTTCATTTTAAAGTTGCTGAAAACACTGCACCCAATGATATAAAAGCAGGAAGAGGTATGCTTTTTTTACGACAGTGCGCGGTGCGTTATGGGTATTGTAGTCCAATAGGCATCCCGTGCCGTTCGCTGTTCACGCGCACTGAAGCCATAAAAACTGCAGTTTGCCGAGTTGCAGTTTTCCTGTGCCAAGTTGCATCAGATAATAAAAGGTATAAAAGCCGGTTCAAGTGAAACGTTTTATCTTTCTGTTTCAGAGACTCGAACTTTTATGGTGTTTCCGGTAAGCTGACAGCAGGAGAAAAGACGAAACGTCCAGATGAAGCTGTTTGTGAGTGAAGGCAGTCCGCAGTGTGTGAAAGTGTTGGCAGCGCTCGCGCACACAGGGGTTACATGTGACGTACAGCTGCTCAGCCACGAGGGTGAGAAAGTCTTATGTTACTTTGTGTAAAACTAACCTGAAACACAAAAATGTTAAAGGACACGTTTTCTGCGGTATTTCCTCAGTTCCTCGTGTCATGGATTCCACAAGCATTCGAGAGTTTAGGTTTTATTGATGTTATTGCACTGTATAACTTTCATGTTACAGATCTCTTGTTCTGTTCTATCCTAAAGTCTTTTATTGTGTTCATATCTGATTAATGAGAAGTCCACTAAAGAACAATGAAACCCTTTCACCAGATCAGCAACAATACTGAAACAGGCTGAGGGATGTGGTGCCTAGTGTTTAAGGTGTTGGACTACTGACCAGAAGGGTATAGGTTCGAATCCCAGGTCCACCAATCTGCCCCTGCAAGGCACCTTAATAATCCTCAATTACTCAGTTGTATAAATTTAATTAAATTGTAAGTCACAACGGATAAAGGTGTCTGCTAAATGCTGTAAATATAAACAGGCTGTGGCATACAAGCAATGACAGGTTGGTATTAA
Organism: Tachysurus fulvidraco; assembly: GCF_022655615.1. NCBI lineage: Eukaryota > Metazoa > Chordata > Actinopteri > Siluriformes > Bagridae > Tachysurus > Tachysurus fulvidraco. Next base: position 19,720,313 of record NC_062522.1, read on the forward strand.
AGGGCCCAAAGTGTGCATGACAACATGTCCTACACCACCTTCACCAGCCTGGACTGTTGACACAAGTTAAGATTGACCAGACCAGCCTACTTTTTTCCAGTAGTCAGCTGTCCATTTTTGGTAAGCCTGCAGTCTCTGCTTTCTGTCTAATAGAAGTGGAACTTTGTGTTCTTCCTCTATGTATCTTGAGATGCTTTTCTGCTCACCACAATTTCACAGAGCGTCTATCCGAGTTACTGTGTCCTTTTGTCAAGTTGAATCAGTCTGCCCACTCTTTTTTTCCTGGTTTGCACTGTGTTTTGTGGCAAAAAATAATACCAACAACAGAGCGGGCGAGTGCTTTTTGGGTGTAGATGCATTCTGTAACTATTGTGAAAGCAGAATAAGACCTCACAATAGGCTGAAAAACCATTTAGCTGCTTGTTGCTTTTCACTTTCACTTTTAAAATCACACCACAGCCCGCTCTAAACAAAAACAGTAAACAATACCAAATCATCTTTTTTTTTCTTACTGAATCAAAATATTAAGTGCATCATAATATATTATCAACATCATAATAAATTGTTAACGTCTGCCCCATTTGATGCTTGGGAGTGCTTTATTGCCATAAATATTAAGCTATAATAAGTTCATCTATCCAGCTATTTTTGTAAACAAACAATCGGACAACAAACCCCTAAATCTGAATAATAATAGCTAAGAGTTTCTATAAAATTCTGGGGGTCAGTTTGTTGGTTGTTGTCATATTGCTGTTTCTTTGCATGAGAAGGTATCAAATGTTTCAGCAATCTCAGATGTATATGATATAGATTTAGATATAGATAGGGGGTTTTTTTGTTTGTTTTTTTGGTGTCTTAAAAATAAAAGTAAAAGTGGTAGTTCAGTGATGCAGACCTTGGGCTACTGATCAAAAGATTGTGAGTTCAAATACCAGTGTTGAAACTGCTGGACCTTAAAGCTAGCATGTAGTACAACTGTATTGACTGTATTAATTGCAGTTATAATATACACAGCTTGGCTATTCAGTGATAAGATGATAAGAACAATATTCTAGTTTAATTTTAAGTTGGTGTTTTTCTATTAGGGGTAGAGGAGGGGGTACAGCTATGATCCAGTACATATACATCGACAAAATGGAGGTCTATTTGATAAACATCCAGTGAGCATGTTTATAATGTAGGTTTAACTTTTTATCACAGTGTATGTTTGTGTGTTTCCAGAAAGCGTGGTGTCCTTCCTGAGTCACCCAGTCCTCCCAGCTTTGCTGCTACCCAGCGGCCAGCAACTGTTTAGTGCTAACGCCATCTGCCAGTGAGTATATCTACTAAAACTTTTTCATTTCTTCCCCATGGATATTTAAGTCTTACATGTCTGTATCTCCACAGATATCTGTTCGAGGTTGGTGGGAAGGAGATCACTGATGCCAGCAGGCAGTTATTGGAATGGGAAGCTACAGAATTGCAGGTCAGGATCTGCTGCCAAGGAGCAATGACCTCTTTTTCAGTCTGTTGGTTGTTGTCATATTTCTGTGTCTTTGCATGAGAAAGCATCAAATATTTAGGCGTTCTCAGATATACTTGATAAAGATCTGTCTCTGTCTCTCTCTCTCTCTCTCTCTCTCTCTCTCTCTATATATATATATATATATATATATATATATATATATATATATATATATATATATATATATATATATATATATATCATTATTTTTATTTATTTATTTATTTATTTATTTATTTATTTATTTTTTTACACTCCAAGCCATAAGAGAATGAGTTGGGCTATTGTATAAAAAAAATCATGCTTGAAGACATTTTCCTCATAAATAGTGTTAAGCTTTTCTGAGGTTTGCAGTCTTTGAACAAAAAACAATACATCAGCTAAACAGAGTCTCATTATTTTTGTGGGTGCCATCGAACAACGGTATTATTACCACATTAAGCCCATGAGGAATTCAAGTATAACTCTAAAACAAAAAGTACAGACTTTGTGGATATTTATATGGAGTATTTGCTCTGAAAATTTTACTCTGAAAACTTTGATGTTATATATTACAGCAGAAAAGTGAACAAGTGAAGCTTCCGAAAAGGCTTGTATCCTGAGATGCTTTTCTGCTCACCACAATTTCACAGAGCATCTATCCGAGTTACTGTGTCCTTTTGTCAAGTTGAATCAGTCTGCCCACTCTTTTTTCCTGGTTTGCACTGTGTTTTGTGGCAAAAAATAATACTAACAGAGCGGGCGAGTGCTTTTTGGGTGTAGATGCGTTCTGTAACTATTGTGAAAGCAGAATAAGACCTCACAATAGGCTGAAAAACCATTTAGCTGCTTGTTGCTTTGCACTTTCACTTTTAAAATCACACCACAGCCCGCTCTAAACAAAAACAGTAAACAATACCAAATCATCTTTTTTTTTCTTCTTACTATTAGCGCATCATAATATATTATCAACATCATAATAAATTGTTAGCATCCACCCCATTTGATGCTTGGGAGTGCTTTATTGCCATAAATAAATAGTAAGCTATAATAAGTTATCCAGCTGCCAGGCTGAGAAAGTCCATTTGTTCACGTTACCTTCTGTTTGTGGTGCTTTCCATTTCAGTAGCTTGCCACACAGAAAGGGTTAAAAGACCTTTTTTTTTTTTTTTATTATTATTAGCTGAAGTACTTTTGTAAACAATCAGACAAAAACCCCTAAATGTGAATAATAATAACTAAGAGTTTCTATAAAATTCTGGGGAAAAAATTTAATATTTTAGGTCATATGTTAATATTACTCGTATGTTTTGCAACTCTTTTTCAGTCTGTTGGTTGTTGTCATATTTCTGTGTCTTTGCGTGAGAAGGCATAAAATATTTCAGCGATCTCAGATATACGTGATAAAGACCTGTCTCGTCTCTCTCTCTCTCTCTCTCTCTCTCTCTCTCTCTATATATATATATATATATATATATATATATATATATATATATATATATATATATATATATATATATATATATATATATATATATTACACTCCAAGCCATAAGTGAATGAAAAAAAAAAAATCATTGACATTTTCCTCATAAATAGTGTTAAGCTTTTCTGAGGTTTGCAGTTGATGAACAAAAAACAATACATCAGCTAAACAGTTGTAGTTTTGCAGGAGTCTCATTATTTTTGTGGGTGCCATCGAACAACGATATTATTACCACATTAAGCCCATGAGGAATTCCAGTATAACTCTAGATAAAACAAAAAGTACAGACTTTGTGGATATTTATATGGAGTATTTGCTCTGAAAATTTTACTCTGAAAACTTTCTGATGTTATATATTACAGCAGAAAAGTGTTTTTTAGAGATATTAAAAAAGTGAAGCGTCCGAAAAGGCTTGTAAACACTATACTTAATTATTTTTTTAGATTTATTTAAATAAAAGTAGATATTGTATAAACAGAAATGGGGTGGCTTTGCTTCTTTTTTTGTTTTATTTTGTGTTTTTCTGTTGTTGTTTTTTTCAGAAAATGAGTTAGCTGGAGCACTTTTTGTGCTGTTCTACAATTTAAATCTCTAATCAGTCCTTGATAGTAAATAAAACTATTTAAGTTTTACTAGTTATGGGGAAGTTATTTGCCTTTGCATGTACAGGAGGATGAAAATCAATAAGCATTTGCATTTAAGCCTTGTTTGTATTCCATATCTTATCTCCTTATATTCCTTTATTAGCAGTAAACTTTATTAACTGACACACTGTCAGTCATGGTATTTTATTTACTTGCTGTTAAACAAGTAATTGTGTGCACATCCCACCTTCTGGAATGGTGCAGGACAAAAGAAACTACTAAAGTGAAAAAAGTAATGTCCGCAACACTGTTTATAACTCCCATATTTAATAAAAGGCAAAGTTTCGACCCTACTGGCTCTTCTTTCTACCCTACTGGGTCTTCTTCAGGCAAGAAGACCCAGTAGGGTTGAAACGTTGCCTTTAATTAAATTTGGGAGTTATAAACAGTCTTGCGGACAGTAAATTTTTTTTTTCACAATTTTTTTACTTGCACCTCAGCATGTGAACTTAATAATTGGGAGGTTAAAGTGTAAGCGGTGTGGTCTGGTGTGAGTGGGGGAAAAAAAACACCGTGCTTTTTGATAACTGCAGTATTCCTGTGTTGTGCTCGAATCACATAAGATTCCATACAACGCATGAGCTGTGGTTTGAGCAGACCAAGATAACAGGCTGAAATCCAGTCAGCTGCTTGTTGCTATGCAGTTTCTCATTTCTAATGTGACACCACCTACTGGGCACTGAATCTTTTTTTTTATGAATCAAAATGTGGTCCGTGTTCTGGTACTGACAATGCTGAACAATTTACACAAAGAAGTCCACTGTGATATATATGTTGCGATAGAACTAACAAGATTCATGTTCTGTCTGTTGTACAAAGGATGTTCGGATGCTTTGTCTGTAAAGTGATCAATGATCAGCTGATTCGATTTGACACGTCAGATCATTTTTGACAGCCTGAAATATAAAAAAGGCATCATAGAATTATATTGAGGTTTGTTGTCTGATGGTTGTTAGTGTGTTTGTTTGTGTAGCCTGTGCTGCTTCAGGCCCTCCATGTGGCCATGCTGCAGGGGAAGAAGAGCGAGGCTGGCACACTGCTGAAAAAGCCTCTGAGCTGGCTGGAACAACATCTGGGTGAAAAAACAACACAGTTTCTAACTGCAGTAAGTACTTAAACCCTAACTTGGCAGAGTTGGCCACATCTTGGATCTTGTAGACTACGTGTGGATTCAGCACTGATCTTGATGTCTGCAAATTTACCAATATAATTTCTATACTGGTTACATAAGCGAATGTACATCTTTTGTAAATTTCATACACACTTTGCTTCATACACACTGGTAAATCTTTCGATTCAACCTCCAAACTCACTCCATTATGTTTCATTTTAGGTGCCAGAAAACTCTTTTGTAATGCTAGTTAGAAATAACTGCTGATAAACCGTATTACTATGGCAAGCAGTAGTGGGAATGTCTACTGGAGACTATAGTACAGAGACTGAACACAACTTTTTACAGTTAATCACCCCCATATTTAACACAATGTAAGATATCTCACCAGGCGGACATGTCTGTTTCAGGAGACAGTCGAAGTTGCAGACATCGTCTTGTGGGCAGCACTGTACCCTGTTCTGTCTGACTCCGCTTTAGAAGCTGGTGAGTGAATCAGCTGTTATTTATTAACTTCAGCCCATGTGCTATATTACCAAAATAACGATCTTTTTTGGCGTGCATGTTCTCTCTGGTTTCAGGTGAGCTGCGTTCTGTTCGAGGCTGGTTTGAGCGTGTAAGTCCCCTCCCAGCATGCACTAAAGCAGTTCAGAAGATTCTGCCTGGGAAGGAGCTTAATGCTGTGAAGAATTTCCTTCAAAAGCAACCAGCACCACATGCACAGCAAAGGGAAAACCTGCCCAGTGAGGTACACTATCTTCCTTTATTTGGTACAGGAAAGAGAAAAGGTGATTCTAGGAGGCTAATAAAAATGTGTCCCTACATGTCGTCTTTTAGATCGAAGACACAGAGCATGTGATGACCGAAGAGGAGATTGAGGTAGCCGCTCAGGCTTGGAGTAAAGGACTACCAGAGTGTGATGAGCCTGTAAAAAGGCAACACCCTATGTAAGATTCTAATCTTCTCCAACATAACACACACAGAGTGGAAGATTAAATTCTTGAGTAATGTAATAATGTGTAAAGTTGTAGGAGCGTCGTAATGGAAAAAAGAAAATATTTTCAGATCTCCCTCTTTCCCAACTCTAAACTCACTCGTATCTTACAGCAGTGCTCGAGAGTCTAGAATCAACTCACGACTTAACAAAAATAAAAATGTTTGCAAGGTTGGAAGATGAGTTCCTTTTCAAAACGTGATATCTGGCGGTTTTAAATACGAACGCATCATATTGCGTCTTGGCAGAATGAAGCCAAGCCCACTTATTTTTGCTGTGAAATTAAGCAGGTTACGCAGAAAGATAGGGTGTCTTTTTTTTTTTTTTTTTTTTTTTACCTTCTTTACCAATACTGACAATATTTCTGGAGTTGACTGGAGTTGGCCAACTTAAATTCTTAACTTTTAATTTAGACAAATTTATCAAATAGTTTATCTGATGATGATAAAGCAAAGATGAGATTACTAAGCAGATTAATCATTAAATTCTTATTCTTCTGGTAGATCACTTAAATTTGTCTTATTATACATTTTCACCTAGTCTTCTGCATAGATGGCTTCTATAATAAACGTAACCATTTATCATCATAAAGAACTTTAACTCCCATGTTTAGATTGCTGTCACAACGAATCACATATATCCATATCTCCTGTATTCCTGCAAATCTGTTCTCATTAATGTAGTTGTAATTTGTAGATGTGATGTTTGTAATGTGACGTTTGTGATTTACTCAGTTTACCTAAGGAAGGGAAGCGTAATGTGCTGGTAACCAGCGCCCTGCCGTACGTTAACAACGTGCCTCATCTTGGCAACATCATCGGTTGCGTGCTCAGCGCTGATGTGTTCTCCAGGTAACATGACCCTCTGCTCTGCTTTACTCATTTTGTTTGCGTTTATTATGAAGCACTAATGGAACACGCACAGTAGGCGGACCTGCCTTTCTAGCTGGTTGCTATGCAGTTTCATGGTTAAATAAAAAAATTTTTGCTTGTTTTTTTTTTTTTTTTTTAGCAGTTATTTGAACTCTCTGTCTCTATAGAAATATTTTAAGCTAAATTGTGAATATGTAAGAGAAAATCTTGTTCCCCCATCTGAATATGTTTTGCACACATCTTGTTTTTTTTCAGTTCAGTTAATAGTTCAATAAAGCAAGCTATTTCTCTCTCCACGTCTCACTTGCTGTCTCTTGCCGCAGATATGGCCGTTTGCGTGACTGGAACCTGCTGTATGTGTGCGGGACAGACGAGTATGGCACCGCAACCGAGAATAAAGCTCTTGAGGAGGGTCTAACGCCCCAACAGATCTGTGACAAATACTTTGTAGTTCACAGTGAAATCTACAAGTGGTTCCAGATCGACTTTGACTATTTCGGCCGCACTACCACTCAGCAACAGACAGAGTATGATGATCAAATGCATGCGTGACATAGAAACGCTCTTAGAAATGGATAAGAAATAGTGTGCTGACTTAAGTGTGTTTCTGAAGTTTAAACAATTCAATAACATGCTTTAGTTGTTTCAGAGGCACATCATGTTGCTCTGTGCCCTAACAGATAAGTAATTATTTTAATGCTGTTGAAGAGCTAACTGAAACTTGATTGAGACTAAATGCATTTAAGAAAAATGGTTTGTTAACCTATGACATAAAATTAAGAGATTAACTTCAAATATTCAGCTCCCTTTTTGCCTATACGTATTTACTCTTACTTCTTTCTCTCAGAATTTCACAGAACATATTCTTTCGTTTATATGAGCGGGGATTTCTGCACGAGGACACAGTGGAGCAGCTGCGCTGTGAGAACTGCCAGCGCTTCCTAGCTGATCGCTTTGTGGAGGGTGTGTGTCCTAACTGCAAATATCCCGAAGCCAGAGGGGACCAGTGTGATAAGTGTGGCCGACTCATTAACGCTGTGGAGCTCAAGGTACAAATTATAAAACCCGTTTCAGGAACACCTCTGGATAAAATCTAGAAAACTTAGTCCTCTTCACTCTGATTCTGTCTTCCAGTTTACATGCACATACATCTGGTATACTTAGTATGAAGATGATACTTATTTCATAATTGGATTATATCTTTGAGAGATCGTGACCATCTTTTTGTGACACCCCCCACCCCATAGGATCCGCAGTGTAAGGTGTGTGGACAGACTCCTATGATTCGCACATCTAAGCACTTGTTTCTCGACCTTCCCAAGGTAACTACTTTGTGTTTATTTCTAAAACAATAAGTGTACAGTACATGTATTCTTTACATTAACACTGCTTGTGTGCATTTATTAGCTAGAAGGAGACTTGGAGACATGGCTGGAGCAGACTCTTAATACTGGTGACTGGACAGCTAATGCTAAGCAGATCACTCGCTCGTGGATAAGAGACGGCCTGAAGCCACGCTGCATCACACGAGATCTGAAGTGGGGGACACCTGTACCACTCCCAGAATATAGTGAGAAGGTAAGAAAAGTGCTCTAAATACAGTTACAACAGGTTGATCTTTATTTTATACTAAACAGGCACCTGATTTACCTGCTGGCGTCCATTATTTCTTTAAAGGTCTTTTACGTTTGGTTTGATGCCCCCATCGGCTACCTCTCCATAACGGCCAACTACACCAGCGAATGGGAGAAATGGTGGAAGAACCCACAACAGGTGCCAAATCTCAACCCCTCAAACACATTATCCCAAATTCCTGTTCACAATGTGTTCATCACACCCCTCAACACCCCGATATAGTGGCAGAGCAGCAAGCAACAGACACATTTCACAAAAGCAAATGTACATGTTACATCTTCACACAATGCCAAGACAAAGTACATTTAATAAAACTAAACAATATCCTTTTTTTTGTTTTTTTTTTAATGAGAATATACAAGCTTGAACATCATAAATGGTATGTGAAATAATACAAGTGAGCCTATTCTGTCTTTTGCTCCTGAGAATAATGCATGAATTACTTCTGATTGACTAAATGAATGTGTCTAAATAGTGCAGTTTAAATAGAGCTAGAGACGGAAAAATAATCTAATTAAACATTTTAATGCCATTTATTTAAAAATGTTCAAGTTCCTTATTTTTTATTTCAATTATAGTCTTTGGCGTCGTAAATCATTTCGATATCTATATACCAAAAATTGTGTGTCTCTCTCACTTATCCTGCAGGTGGAGCTGTACAACTTCATGGCGAAAGACAACGTTCCATTCCACAGTGTGGTGTTCCCGTGCTCTCTGCTCGGCTCACAGGACAACTACACGCTTGTCAACCATCTCATCGCTACAGGTGACGCACAAAAAGCTCACCTGAAATCTGTTTAGCTGATTTTTGGTCTTTTGAAATAAGATGAAATAAGAAGATATCATAAGATGATGTCGTTTAGATAAGAAGTGTGTTCTCAGACACGAAACGAAGAATCATTAAATGTATAGTATTTGCAGTAAACATTTCTTGTAATATGTAATATAATCTGTTAAGCTCTTATTAAGCTTTGTTTTGCTAAACAAAATGGGTGAGGGCAAAGATGAATAAAATACAGTAACTGGATTAATGGATTAATCTTTAAAATGTCAGTTCAAGCGATTATGTTTTTCTTTGGAACCATAATTATGAATTTACTTGTGCTTTGTTTTCAGCAAGTCAAGTTGAGCTTGTAGTTACAAACTATAAATTTGTTTGATTTGGATTTTTTTTTTGCAATTAGAATATTTGAACTATGAGGATACAAAGTTCTCAAAAAGTCGCGGCGTTGGAGTGTTCGGAGACATGGCTAAGGACACCGGCATTCCGTCTGATGTTTGGCGTTTCTACCTGACATACGTGAGACCTGAGGGCCAGGATTCCACCTTCTCTTGGGCTGACCTGGCTCTGAAGAACAACTCGGAACTGCTCAATAACCTGGGCAATTTCATCAACAGGTATATTAGATCAGACACACTCCCAGTTTATTTCCCCTAATCATCTGTTTAACTAAACAAACACTCGACGGACACACATCTACACACGATCAACATCTAGACAAGCTTATTGAAGACTGCATTACACTGTTACTCTTCTGCACAGCTCAGTAAATATACAGGATTTTTTTATTGACCAGATCTGTTCTTCTTGTTCTGTCTCTGCCTTTTTTTCCCCCTCTGTCTCTTAGGGCAGGCATGTTTGTGAGTAAGTTCTTTAATGGCTGTGTGCCGGAGATTGTGCTGCAGGATGAAGACAAGCGTCTCATCGCTCAGGTGTCCTGGGAGCTTAAGCAGTACATCCAGTTGCTGGACAAAGTCAGGTCAGAAATGTCTTTAGTTTCTTTTGAACAAATCTCTTTGATTTGTTTGTGTAATTCATTTTAATCTACACGCATTTTGTATTGTGGTTACATTTTAGAATGCCAGTTTTATACTTGCCTATAAAACACTTACAGTAAAAAAACGAAAAATATATTATTCTGGCTATAGCCGACTATGACCTTTCTGTAGAACGCTGCATACCAGTAACTATTTGTCTATATTTAAAGAACGGGCACAAATGTTCTACTCATTGCTGTGAAATAACCAAAACAATCATCTATAATCAATACATTTTTTTCTTAAAACAAATGTAATTTGAGAACATCAGATTAAGATTAAAATGAATACGTTTTGAAAGGCAACCTTCACAATGTGTACATATGATTTCTAAATACCACAGCACCGCCAGTATTCTGTTACGAGATGTCTTTTTAATTATGTATTAGTTGTTCCTGGAGATAAATCCTTATGCAATGAACAGGATATGATTTCCATGTACGTTGAAGTAGTATTATAGTAGCGGTCATATAATATTTCATGATTTAATGTGATGTGATTTTACGAAAGAAAATGTACATTGAAACATTTTTTATTTTTATTTTTTTAGATAATATATCTTAATATTTAGATGATGAAATTCTACCCTCAAAGAAATTTTATTTACTGCCTATTGCAATTATTAGACATTTTTAAAATATATTTAGAATTAAATCATTACTGGTTCAGGTAGAATACGGATATATTATATTAATAAAGATATTTAGCTAGGTTTGAGTGTTTTAGGCAATGTTTTATTCAGAAAGCACAATAGTTTTAAGACTTCTGCATCTTTTGGTTTTCAAAAAGTCAAAGCTGAAAATAAATGTTCAAAACTTTACGTTACATCTAATATCATTTCAAACGTAAACATGACCGTATGTTTGGTGATTTATTTTATTGTGGGGGTTTTCTTTTGCTCAGGATTCGTGATGCCCTGAAGTGCATTCTCAACATCTCCCGCCATGGCAACCAGTATATTCAGAGTAATGAACCCTGGAAGAAGATCAAAGGAGGAGATGTGGACAGGCAAGTAATGTGAATTAACATCACTGTGATTATAGTCTCTGTCACTTAGTGAGGAAATATGCATGGGTTCGATTCAAATACAATGATATATATATTTTTTTATTTTTTTTTTAAATTAGAGGAAATCATTTTAACCATCTCTTCCAATTAATACAGATACTCTCGGTACAGTTTTATTTTTGACGGCAGAATTACTCTGAGGTCGTCATATTTGTGTGTTCTGTAGGAAACGTGCAGGCACAGTAACCGGCGTGTCGGTGAATGTGGCGTGTCTCCTTTCTGCAATGTCGGAGCCGTACATGCCCACAGTCAGTCAGACCATCCGTGCCCAGCTGCAAGCTCCAGATAATTGTGCCACTGCCATGCTGGGTGCTGAGGGATGTTTCCTTCGCAGCCTTCCAACCGGCCACCAAATCGGCACGGTAATTATCCTGTAATAAATGTTTAAGTACGGCGGCTTTGGTGTATCAAATTCAGTTAGTGATGAAATTTATATTTAATTCTGTTGCAGTTAGAATTTTATTATTATTATTATTATTATATTTTTAAAGCATTTTCATTTTTCACTTTTCAGGTCAGACCTTTGTTCCAGAAGCTGGAGCCTGAGCAAATTGAGATACTGAGAAAGAAATTTGGAGGACAACAGGTTTGTAAATACTTACCAAAGATTTTGAGTTAAAAATCACAGACAACCAAATCGTTCTGATAAACGCATTTTCCTTTGAGGTCAGACATAATTAACATTCTGGTTTGATGAAGCATGACACAGTGACCGGTTCATAAGTTGGATGAGGTGTCTGGATATTACATCATTCCAGAGTGAAATAACAAGCTCCAATCACACCTGTTGCAACATTTTTCGAAATACGAGATGGGGCGATATTTTAAGCGCCATTCAGGAATTGCTGCACCATCAAGAAAGCCTTCAACAAGATTACAATACAGTGGAAACGCATAATATTTACATTTACTTATTCTCCGTGTTGTTTAGAAATTCAGCGCTAGACCTCGAGCAGTCCCATTCCAGTCAGAGCTAACGTAGTCTTTGTGTCCTCTGTTCCTTTTCTTACTGAAACCTTTTTTTCAGCCAGAGGAGGAGACCCCTACGGGAAAGGTAGATCTGAGGGAAACCGTTGCATGCTTTTGTGCACCTTTACTGATGCCTTAAGTATGAAATTGATCTAGCAGCTGCAGATCAAAAGCCCACTTCTGCCAAGCACTGTGGTGTTTTAGTTTAGGGTTTTTTGTTTTTTTTGGTTATGTTTTTCAGTTCCCAATTGCTTGCCTGTGGGCATGCTGCAGAAAAAGAAAGTTAATCGAAATTTTTTTTTTTTTTTTTTAACAAACTGCAATTTTTTTTCAAAGTGCCTTTTTTTTCAGTGATTACCTCACATTATATAAGGGAATGTCTGCATGTTTATGAATTTTAAATATATATATTTTTTCAATTACTTAATGTTTAATTTTGTTGGCCTTAATTAGTCACAATTAATATTAAAGTACAATAACAATGAATTAATAATAATAATATAGTTTATAAAACACTTGCATGACTGATTTTGTTTAAAATATGTCCACTCCGTGCAACATAAGCTAATGTAAAAATGTCTGTTTTGTGGGATTCATTTGCAAATGAAATATGCCGGGCTTAGTGACAAAGAGACCTGACTTCAGTTAATTATCGGCATTTATTAACATTGGCAATTTTATTTATATGGGTGCATTTTAACCCGGTCATTTAATACGTTTGATTACATTAGCTTTGCTTGTGGAGTATTAGCGTTAAAATCCGTGTTGTCAGTGTCTACCAATGTGACAACTAAGGTTTGTAACGCAACTTCAACCTAATGCTATTTTATTTTCTTCAAACATGACATTTTCATACCTTATTATTTATTATATATATTTATTTTTTTTCTTTTTTCAAAAAGGGTCCCAGTAACAAGATAAGCCCCACAGAGACCAAACCTCCCACTGCCGCCGAACCTAACGCCAGTGTAAGTACAGCAGATCCTGAGGAAACCAAACAGCTGGCTGTTCCTGATCACTCTTTTTCATTTAAGAAAATCTGTACAATGCAAGAAATAAGTATTTTCCCAATATAATGCATTTGTAATATGTAATGTAAAGTAATTACTGTATGGTTGGACACAGCACTAGAGTTTTTTTGAAGTCTGTTATTTAAACTCGTTCAAAAATCACGGTTTTATTAGTCTTAACACTGATTTATTAGTTTATTATATTTCTAACAGTTCATATGTTTTTGTTCCCCTCAGCAAGGAAAGAAGTGACGAGGGAGGAGTAGGAGACCATTATTTGGGTGTACTGTACCATATGAAGGTACATTGTGCAGGGATTTTTTTTTTTTTAATTCTTTCTTTTAAAGAATCATTGAAGGAACGTACTGTATAACAAGAATCAAGTTGACGTTACTGCTGCCAAGGCCACCATGTTAACATCAAACACTGTACAATAATAAAACGGCTAATGTAGTAATGCAAGATTGTCTGTAGAGCAACTATTTCATCATTCAGTAAAACGGTTATGAAGCTTTTATTTTTTTTTAAGTGAAGAATATGCATTCATTCATTACCTTTTTTTTCCCCTTTTTAAAATATCATTCTTCATATTACTTGCATTAATCAAATTCACTGCTCATTAAAAAACACAACGTTCAAATTAACTTATTTAGATTTTTATTAGTAAATGTATACAATACAGTAAAGACCAAAAAAGGGAAATTCTATCACCTTTGATTATACAAATACAATACAGCATGCATCTTTTACTTATTGCACAATACTACCGTGTGAATAATGATATATAAAATGAGTGATCAGATAGGAAGATACAATAGAAAAATAAGCATGGGTCAGCTTGAACTGCATAATCTAAATGGCTAAATTACAAAAGTGATAATGACTACTAGACCCACCACATTTCTCCTACCACCTCCATCCACGCTTAAAGGCCATGGCTTGAGCTGAGCTTCAGAAAAAGAAAAAAAATTTTTTTACAAATGCAGTCTCTTTCGGGGGGGAAAAAAAGTCCTGAGCTAATTCTACCATAACATTTGTTTAAGCCCTTTTAATTTGTCATAAGAAGACAATATTGATCTACCTCTATTAATTGGGTTACAATGAAATGCACAGAGAATCCTTGCATAAAACCATTATACATGTCTCACAAATCCATTTTAAGAGTAAATGGACAAATAAGTGCTTTAATTTCAAAAGTTGGTAAAGTATTTGCCAGTTACACCTACCCCCGGAGTCAGTTACCACGTCAAGAGTTCTACATCCTATTTCTACAGTCTAGTACAAAAGCAACATGTGATGGATACTGCATTTAAGAAAAATACAATACACCTCTTAATATCTGCTTCTTGTGTACGAAACAGTGGTTTAGATGATCAATAAGGTGCCTGATTACTGATGCAGATTATTATGGTAATAACTCTAAACCTGGGGTCTTTCTATTTCTATAGTCAAGTCAGATTTCATCACACTTTCTGTCTCTAGCCTTCATTTTTGGGGAAGACCCTTTAAAACAAAATAATAAAAATCACACTCTCTCTTCCCCAGATTCCACATGCCTTGTCCTTTCTTTTTGTCTCCATATGTGCATTTCATGGTTACCATTTGATTCTTCTACTGGTTTCTTCTTTCTTTCACACCTTTCTCTGTCTACCACACTTCCTTCCCGTAACCCCTCACTTCCTGGTATTGACGAGCCTCTCGATGAGAGCGCGGCGTGTCCGCTGAACCTCCTCGCCAAGTCGCTCAATCTCGGCTTTAAGCCTCTCGTTCTGGTCGGTCAGCTCCTGCACCTTCCTCTCATTCTCCTGTTCCCGTTCCTTTCTGCTCTTCTTCCCTGAGAAAGGTGAGGAAAGTGCACTCCCTTTCTTCCTCTTGCCCAGACGTGATGAGGTAGGGGCTGGTGGAGGAGAGAGAGGAGGGGAGGAGGAAGGTGAGCAGTTAAGGGAAGGCGACAGCGAGGATGAGGAGGATGAGGAGCAGGATGGGGATGAGTTTGGGACAGTGGGCAGCTCTTCCTCGCTGGCTGATGGGGAGGCAGGCGGAGGGTTCGGGGGGTGGTGGTGGTGGTAGCCATTGGTGACCATAGCCGCCCCAGTTTCCACCAGGCCAACTCCTCCTTCGCTCAGCAGCTCGAAGAACTCGGGGGGCAGAAGGTCTCCTGCACCAGAGCTTGCCGTCTCTCGTGCACCACGCTGCTCCTCCTGTGCCGGTGGCTGGCTGAGGAGCAGCGGAGGTGGTGAAGGCTCCTCCATCACACGCTGCACCCCCTCCCCCCACACCTGCCCCTCCGTCAGCCAGGTGAGTGAGCAGCTCTCCAAGACATCCAGGAACTCCGGCTCTTTCTGCATGTGGAAGATAAAGAAGAAACAAAGTGACTAAATAATAACTAAATTAGCAGAGAATAGTAATTAATAAATAAATAGGCTTCAATCAATTTGTCAAAAACATCAAATGCCTTTACAGAGCACAGAAAGGAGGAGGGAGGGCGTAACATTGGAGGTACGAGAGATGGTACGAGAGACGGCAGCCGTTGCTTTCGGCGTGACTGACCTCGGCGCAGGGCGGGGGGCGTGTGTGCTTGGCCCCACCTGCATCGGATCCCAATATATCTTGCAAGTCTTCATACCACGCCTCCAACTCTGCACCACACAGCGGCGCCACGCCGGGGGGGTACATCCACTCCGCAGTCATCTCAACCAATCAGCTGCTACGCACAGACACGACGACTCAACACACTCCTACACCCAGCACACCAGACCTGGCCCAGAAATTAATTAAGTCTTTTTTTTTTATGTCAAATTAAAAATCTCAGAACTTGCACCAAAAAAGCACACAAAATACTGAGCAGTACTGCTACAGTGAGTACAAAAAAGTCAAAACTAAAGTGGCCAGATTATTGACAAATGAACATATTCAGTTGTCTAAGGACACTTAGTGGCCAGATGGAGTTACTACAGAGATCACAAGTCCACCAGACCATTGGACTCCAGAGCGGTGTAGACTACTCACATACATCTACATGCACATGCCAGGAATTAAAAACCAATTCTTACTATAATATTCTAGACCAATAAAATACAAATTAAAAACCAAAACAAAAAAAAGTAAATCAGAGCTTGAACTTACCTTAAAAGCGTTTCTTCTTAATCAAGTGTGATTGTGAGATGTCGGTGATATTGTGTCCCAGTAATTCTGGAAAAGAATCAATAAACTAATTATTGTAGTATACATTCATGTATACAAGGAACTATAAACTATAAATGGATTATTAAACATGAATAACACAAAAAAAATTCTTAAAAGACATAAATCTGATAACTTAAGCATGAATAAATGAATGAATGAAAGAGTCACAGAAATGTTAGAGAAAACTTTTCAAGTCAAAATGATCTTTAAACAAAATGAAGTTTTGTTGAAGGGAAAAGTGTGAAGAAGTAAAAGATGCTATAATTATAAAGCGAGTAAGCAAAGTGGTTTTATTGAGTGATTAACAGTAATGTGTGTTAATTCGGGTCACTGACTATGTAAACAATAGCTGTGGTGTGGTCGCGTGCGCCCCCTGTTAAAGCCCGAGGTCACAAGGCTCACTGACCTGACTGGTGCTCAGTGCTACACCTTCAGCAACAGACACCTATTATTGGTGTTGTATTGTGATTTTAGCGTTATTATTTTATTCCGTGTTGTTTTTTTAGCGTAGCTGATCCCACGTCCGTCCCCCGTCCCCCAAACAACATTTTCCGGCTTATCTGACCATCATCATCATCATCATCATCTCACTATGGAGGCCTATTGAGCTGTGAAGTTCAACTTCTGTTATTTTATCCATCATAAATAACCGGAATATATTATATTGCAATACAGAGCCATCATAAAAGCCAAAACCCTCCAGAATTAAGAATTGGATGAAAATTCTTGAACGGACAATAATAAATGGGTGATGTTTTAAAAAAAAAAAAAAAAAAAAAAAAAAAAAAAAAGGATGGTTAACTCAATAAGTGTTAAAGGTTGGAATGGACACAATGACACTTAAAGATTAATGACCCTGTTTAATAAACACAAGGATGGTTAGTTCAGTTACGTCATGGAGACAAAGTACAAAAGAAACACAGCCTTCAGTGTAGAATTACATTATTATTAATGACAACAAATAAAAATGTAAGTAGACTAAAATGTGGGTTCAAATATTGGCCAGAAAAAAAATCTGATAATAATAATAATAATAATAATAATAAATATTTATTATTATTATTATCATCATCATTATTATAAAATGTATGTTGACTGGAGAAAGAAAAAGGATGTAAAATGAAGGAATAGCACTGATTTTGGATCAGACAGTGACGTTAAATTCCCTAAAACTGAAAACAAACTTTAAACCAAAACACAAGAAAGAAAAAAGTTTGTGAAATCCTTTTGTGTGTTGAGTGAGAAATAAAGAGATAGTTAAACAGAAAGAAAAGCCCTGACAAATAAGCAGTGAGAACAACTGCTGTCCAAAAACAGATGTGGGGTCGCTGCCAAAACACATGAACACTGTAAAGGAAAAGCTGAAGTTCACACAGCAGGAGCCACAAAGTTACAGCCACTCAAACCTGCAGGAGGGAAACAAAACAAACGGAAACTCACCCTTTTTCTTTTATTATGCCGTTTTCTCGACTGTCTTGGACTCGGGTTGTGTATATATTTTTGTTGAGATTGCCGATAGTTCATGTTAACCATTGTTCAGTTGAAGTCACCGAGTATGAATTTCGGAAACTCCCGGGGCAGTTTATATAGGAGGCTGAAGTGCAACCAAACACCAGAGGAAGCGCTTCGGCGTCAACCTAACGAACAGCGGTGGAGCTGAGCGCAGACAGACGTGCAATCCAGCCAATCCCGGACGAAGGATAAAACTCTTTTGCTTAGAGACATCCAATCAGAGCGGCTCTCGAGTGCAGAAGGTGGGGCTTATATCGCGTGCTGGTTGTCTCGCAGTGAGCGAGTTTGTATGAGCGGAAAGATGTGATGCAGTCATAAGGCAGCCAGGACGAATTTGGGGCGTAAGAGAGTCACATGAAAGGAATGATGCAATCGTTGGCAACCGGTTTCTAGTCGGAGATAAGACTAGCAGAGCCCGAGCATGTTTTATTAAACAGCCCTGTATTAAAAAGAAAACCCAGACAAAATACCTTATAAGGACGTGAGAAAATTGATCGATTTTGCTTGCGTTCGCAAAACCCTCATAAAGCGCAGATATATAATGTGTTTTAGGCGTTAAGAGGCTTTTATTGCACTGTTTTTGTCCCGATTCCCAACTGCGAACAGATAACACTCCAAAATAATCATTTAAAATGATAAGAATATAAATATTAGTGACTATTTTAAATAACCACAGTGTGGATTATATAAATATATAAATAAACCTGAATAAAGACACTGAGATCTCGCACTGTGTCATTTTAAAGGGGTTTAAAACCTTCCTCACTTTGTGTTCACATCAGTATAATGTGGTGTTCAGTCATCATCATCGTGGCTACAAGTTTGTGTATGTTGTTATTGTGCAGATTCAATTTAACAGAACTGTCATGTATATGCTTTAGTGTTATAATCATGCTATTATTAACAGTATAATCACGTTGTTATAAACAGTATAAACATGTTATTATTACAGTAGAATCTGTTATAATCATGTTATTATTACAGTATAATGTTATTAACAGTAGAATCCTGTGCACTGTTTACACTTTACTCATGAACAGCATCACTGTGTAACAGGGAACAGTGCAGGAGAAACTTTGTTTCTGTTGCTGTGCTTCTTATTTTTATATTTATTTGACTTTATTTACCGCGCCATATGGGTGTGGACGGGAGAATGACCCGTAACATGCGGCCATCTGATGTCACCCGGTGCTCATCTCGTTAGTATTCAGAAACTCTCCCGTGCACACAGGAGTCGAGCACTTTAACATGCACGGTGCAGAAGCGTGCAGCGTATTGCCTAGCAACAGCGCAAGTGGGCCGCGCGTACGCTTAGCGAATAGAAAGCTCAACTTCTGTTTCCAAGAGGCGCGCGCCGCTCGCGAGCAGCGCGCCGCGAACACGTCACTGCCGCGCGGCTGTTGCTGTGTAGTCTCGCGCTCTCTCCACGCCGCTAATGGCTGTCACCTGCACGCGCGCAATTCTATTGGCAGCCCAAGCTTTTATTCCCAAAAGTTGTGTTTACTTTCACAGAGCTGTAAAAGCGTGGCCGAGCTGATCTGTCCACTCCGGTTCGAGACGTGTGAAAGACACACAACGTCGTCGTCTTCAGTGTGTTTTTAATCGGGGTGTATTTGGTGTTTGTGCAAACTTGATCAATAAATAAAATCACAAACCTTCAAAATCTAAAATTACATACTAATTAACGTACTGATTGGAATCTGTGATAATCAGCCAATAATGCGTTCATAGTTTCATTGTAGTTTTTCACGGTGCATCATTAAAATGGTAAATACCAAGAATATATTTTTATTCCACATTTAAATAATAGCTCTAGTGTGGTTTTAATTTACTATATGTAGTGCACATGTAACCAAGATCCTGCTTTATTGATCACGTATTTAACCATAATACTGTAATTTCTCTGCTTTATTTCATTTGAGCCTAATAATAATCTAAGTGGAAGAACTAAATGTTGTAAATGTTGTGTAGACAAATATGGATCGAAGCTGTTGCCTACACACACACACACACACACACACACACACACACACACACACACACACACACACACACACATATATATATATATATATATATATATATATATATATATATATATATATATATATATATATATATATATATATATCCATAATGCCTAAATCACAATAAGGTGACAGCAGTAATGTATTATGGTGTGCAGTATAACAGTATAGAGTCTGTGCTTTGTTTTATTCACACGTGGCCACGTGGAGGAAATTAGACACAGATCATAAATAAGTCCAGTTTCCCCAAATACTTAGAACTATGGCTTTCTTTATATATATATATATATATATATATATATATATATATATATATATATATATATATATATATATATATATATACTACACATTTTTAATTTAATCATTTTTTATTTACTATGTTGTCTTTTAATGGACTACAGAAGTTTAGCTAAAAACCTAGTTTAATTCATGGTTTATATGTAAACCTTATTAAATAACCTGGAATAAAATGCCACAATATTTATTTTAAACTCTGTGTATAGTGTAAGTGTTTATATTTGTTTATTAAACGTCGGCCCAGTTACAGGGTTACAAACAGCTCTATATTATACATATGCTGTACTGTTGAGGAAGGTAAAAGCAATACGAACTCACACACTTCCTAGTGCTCTTATAAAGGACATAAGACGCCATTTGGAGCTCAGCCCTCTGCTGTCTAGTCCAGACGCTCCCTTCGGCCCCGGTGCATTGTGGGTACGGAATTCCCTAGGCCGAAGGGAGCCAGTGCGCAGGTCTGAAAGAAACTCCATGATTTTTTTTGGCACGAAATCCTGGAGAAAATAGGAACTTGAAACTGGGATTAATGGGAACAGGACATTACTTGAAGCACATTAAAACCTTAACTCGTTTTCACGTGCTTAAGAAGCTTATATGTATATTGACGCTTTGAATGAAACACTCGGTTTGTCGGTGACTGAGTGAGAAACTCGAGATTTAAGACCAATTTTTGGCGACAATGCAACGGGCGCAATAAAAAACCCCAGCTAGCGTTATTGCTCTTTGTTTTTAGGCAGGACGGACGTATGGCGCAAAGAGAGAAAAGGTAGGAAAGTGCTTGAAAAATAGTGCAGTGGAGTATAAGGAGCTCCGAGCAGCAGCACTTGGAGCTAAAGGCTGTCCGAAAAGCTCCGCTATCTCTCGCCTCTGCTTTGCAACGCGGCTAACAAGCAGCAAACTTCGTAAACAGAGGAGGTATGTGGCTAAACCAGCCAAGCGAGCTAACGCAGTCTGTCTGACGTTATGTACACACCAAACTCACCTCCTCTAACACTTTATAACTATTTCGCCTAAATCGCATCTTTTGCTCTTTTTCCTTTTTTTAATCAGTGTCACACTTTTCCCATTATACGATATTTTTCTGCTCAGTCGAATCGTTTCTTTATAGCCTGCTAAGCTACCTAGCTAGTCGGCTAAGTAGTAGTATGTAGGCTAGCTAGCTGTTAGCCGGCTGCTTTAAACGGACGAGTCCTCTAGTTATTATTCGTCTAATCATTGCACAAGTGCTCATTTAAGCTTCTGCAAACGAGTGGCAAGGCTTTGTTTATTCTGTAAAATAAATAATGTGAAATAATAAGTGTTTTTTTCCGCCGTTTGGCGTCACTCTTTAACTTGTTTACTTTCCTTCTGTCATTAAGCCTGTAGGTTGGAAATGTAGTCAGACATATTTTGTGTTTTGTTTTGTTTTGTTCGTCTAGTTCACTTTTATACAACCCTAGTTGCCATTCAAACGAATTAATAATAATGTAAATGGTCGAAATGGACTAATGGAAAAGTTTGAATCTTGTCTTTACACTTAGCAGCTGGTTTCTGTTTTCTTTATAGATATTAAATGCACATTTACACATTTTCTTTGGGTTTCTAACTTTTTTAGGTCTGTATGTAACCTGGGTCTTTTATAACCACTTAAATACATGAATTTTGCATAGTACTAAAATTATTTAGAGACAGGGAAACCATTTAGATAAATAAAAATAATTTTATGGAACAGATGTTACAAATTTTATTTATGAACATAATCCTTCTATTTGAATATTAGCCTAATTGTATATTAGCCTAATTATTTAAAGGTGAACTTTAATATTTTGTCTAGAACATAATTCATGAACATTTCAACAGCAGACTGTGTTATTTGTAGTTATTACTTTTTATTATTTATTTAAGCTTTGACGAAATCTATTCAATTAAAGTGAAATAAAGTCAGTTGGGATTTGTTGGTGACAGAAATGTAATAAATAAATCACACCCTCTGGCTTTGCCTCTCCACTGAGAACCACTGATATATAATCAATGGCTAATCAGTGACTTTTTAATAGCTTTTTTGTTGTTGTATTTACACACACACACACACACACACACACCCCCCAAAAAAAACAAAACAAAAAAAACGGACCAACCGTGATCTATCACACGGGATAAACTTGAGTGCTGTTATTAAATTTGCGCTTTCATTTCAGATTGTGAGAGTTGAGAGAAATCTTTCCAAAGCCAAGAGAGACCACTGGGAGTAAAGAGACGAGAGGCCAGCCTGGTTTCACCAGAACTGACTTCAGTTGTGTTGGGCGCTGACAACACTACTTAGAATGTCTTTAATGGGGTGGATTTTATGGATGTTGCTGACTCCGGCTAAATAAAGATGAAAAGGTATAGTATAAGTACAAGTGTACTGTTTTGCTGTCAGAAGAATTCTTGCACATCAGCGAAATGCACACTACTCAGCCAAAAGTATGCAGACACCTGACCACCCATTTAGTCCAACATCCTTTTGCAGTGCCTGAGTTTTGGTTTTGAAGCTGGGAGGAATTCACCCCTTAAACTGATTACACAGGGTATTTATAGACTTTTGACACATTTTTCCAAATTATTCAATTAATCAATTAATCTTCATGCATTTATTTCTACAGGAAGTTTATATATGACGCGTCTATTTTCAGTTCTTTGATTTTGTCTAAAACGTATATAAAACTTCCCATGATTTCCTTCAAATTGACATTAAGTACTCTGGTTAAACAATGTTATGTCTTTAGTTTTTATCTTTCATGTGTTTTAGTTCGTCACTTTTTTTTCTCCCAGTGACTTATTCTGTGATTTAAGTCTTTCCTTCCTGTGTCTTCCTGGTCATCATTACAACTAAGAAATTAATGAATTGGTCAGTTAATTTTCTGCAAGTAAGTAAGCAGTTTTAAGTAACTCCATTTCTCCCTGCAGCTGGGCAGTTTGGATAACAATGGAAAACAGGGAGAAATGCGTCATCATGTTCAAATGCAAATCAACATCACTTTTCAGTACATCCGCTCATACACTTGAATTTAATTAACTTTATATATGTCACTTGCTTTGTTATTTCGAGTTTCTTTTTTATGCACAGAATGAATATTGTAAGTCTTGGCTTTCTAAAGAGATATACATTTCAAGACTTTTTTCATACTTCATTTATTTATTGAGGAAAATATTTTAAAAATAGATTTACTAACAATTAGAAGGAATTAGCTTTACTCTGCCATACATTTGCAAAGGTTTAAGGAAAACATAATGCGTAGGATATGTACCAACCTATTGTCCTCTTACCGGTGTTAAAATATGTATATGAACTCTATTTTTTAACATAACCTCCGATTTTCATTTATTATTAATTTTGTAATTAAGCGGGTATTTAAGATGAGATGATCCATTTGCTTATACTTCTCTTTTCGACTTTGAGTCAGAAGCTGTGCTGTACCAAATGCGTGCACCATAAAGAGCATTAAAACATTTAATGTTTGAATTTTGTAATTATAAAAAAATAATTTACTTCCTTCAACAACAGATATGAATTTTGACTTTAAATGGAAGAGTGCATCATGTACGTGTGTGAATAAGTTTTCCATGACGATATGAAAAAGCCTGATTCTGCTCTGAACAAGGCCCATAATGTAGAATGAAAGACATGGATGTGATGGTCAGTGTCCGCAAACTTTTTTTCTTGTGTTGTAGATTTAAAGTGTGCGGGAATGAGACTTTATCATGTTCAGTATCATCATACTGAACATCAACATCGTTTTGTACATTTATTGCAATTGTAATGTCAGTAAAATGTACACTTGTATTTTGTTCATCACTAAAATAGATTTATTTTGTCTTCGAGAGACATTTTGACTTGTTTGTGGTCTGCATTTTAGGAGCTGGATGAGTGTGAGCCAAAATGACTGGGGGCAGTGAGAAGGCAGCAGGAAAAAAAGATGGTGGTCCAACGCTCACCGCTCAGGTCCCTGTTGGTTGGCAGAGAAAAGTGGAGGATGGGGCAGTGGCTTACATTAGGTAACATTTCACCCCTTTTAAGTTTCCTTCAAATGTTAACTCATAATCATTTGTAGTACCCGTTAAAATTAGCTCAGTGTTGACTGTGTTCTCTGTTACTAAACACACAAGTGTTAATAGCTAAGCACTGATTAACAAGTTAGCTTTAAGTGTTATGATCGATCAAGCAGCAGTACCCATTCAACACAGCAAAAACAGTGTAAGCTGACTAATATAAGCTCTCTAGCTAAAATATAGGTTCTGGTTTACAGGAGAAGGGATACCCCATGTACATGCTTCCTAAGACCTTTGATTATGTACAGGGCTTCTCTGAAGTTCTGTGTACATCTTTGGCTCTAAGGCTCTAACAGCTAGATGCTAACAGCTAGTAAGTTCAAATTAAAGCAACACCTGCCTGTATTTATAAAGATTCTTAGTGCAAAGAGTTGCTCCTTGTAATTTAATTCTAAGAAAAGTATTAAAAATGTGGGAATTTCTCCTGAAAATTACAAAGATAAAATTTATTCATAAAGCATCTTAACCCTTAAAAGATCTCATTAGGTCTTAGGATTGGTGAATAGGACATTTAAAAGGCTTACGAGTTTGTTTAGCAGAGGACAAAACGGCCAAGAGACAAATAGAGAGAGGAGGTGTGACATACAATATTTAATAATCATAGTTAGTTAATAAAATGTTACAGATTAGATTGTGTAGGGATTATATTTCGACCAATTATATTGTGTGTATATATACATTTACACATACACAGAAATTTCATAATGCTGAGTTATATAATTTCTGCTGCTATGGCATTTTGCCACTCTTTCGGAGATTTATCGCATCAATAAATGCCATAGCGCCATTTGGCGCTATGACATTTCTGAACTGTCAGAGATGTTTACATTTACATTACGTTTGTAACACACCGATGTTAGCATATCTATAAAATGATCGGTCTCGAACATAATCCCTACATGATATAGCCTCTAATATCAGACAAACAGAGACTAAGTGAAGGCTTATAATAGACCATATTTTTTGAAGCATTTTATTGGACAACCAATCACAGTCTCTAAAAGAATATGTCATACCTAACAATGGGGTTAGCCCTGCCTCCAGTCTAAAAAGTGAAATTTTCCTTGCTCAGATTTGCTCTGAGATTGGTCCTGAATCACTCTTAAGCTAAGATTCCTAGTCAGGATATTTTAAGCTAAGTTCAGAGCGCTCTCAGTTCATTTTTGTCATCTTTGTGAGTACGGGCCCTGGACATCGTGTTTTTATGCCGTTTTTGTTCTGTGTATTTATTTTTCTCCCTGCAAAAAAGTCCTGAACCCACTTCCCTGTTACAGTATAACAGACTTTTTCAATACTGTTTGGTTTGCTTATGCTGTTGCTCCTGATTAGCTGGCTGTACTTGTTGGTCACTATACTTATGATATTTTTAATCTAAAGTGAATCTAAAACCAAGTGTCTTGTAACGTATTAATGTACAAATTTCCTGTCAGTTCTGATTTCTGTAACAGAAAAGTCATAAGTAGTTTACTCTCAGTTCACAACCATCTAAAAAAAAATTTTTGTGAATATTCAAATGGAAGGATAATAGTGTGGAATAAGTGGCTTTGTTCTGAATGTCAGTTTGTAAGATTGACTTTGAAGTCCAATGGCAGGCAAGGCAGCTGTGACTGTTCCCCAAAGCAAACTTCAGTCTCACACACATTCAAACACATTCACTGAGCTGTAGAACAGACACTGTGAGCAAAGCTGCTTAAAGTAGAATATTTATACTTTTGTCCCCCCCCCTCTCCCACTCTCCCTCTCTCTCACCCTCTCTCTCACATCCTCTCACTCTCACCCTCTCTCACCCTCTCACACCCTCTCTCACCCTCTCTTTCTCCCCCCCTCCCTCTCTCTCGCATACAGCCCAAGTGGTACTGTTCTGTGTTCTGTGGAAGAGGTGAGGGTGTATCTGTTAACAGATGGCACATGTAAGTGTGGACTGGAATGCCCACTGGTCCTTCATAAGGTGAGATTCCTGTTTAGTTGTAAGAATTAAGTTTTCTTTTTCACAGAAAGATCTTTTCTTTTTCTTTCTTACATTTTACAATAAAAATAAAGTGAAAGGCTTCTCTAAGACAAACAATGGGAAGTGCATATTTTTTTATTATAATAATGTTATATCACCATTATTCGTAAAGGATTGTCTATCTGTTGTTATTATTATTATTATTATTATTATTATTATTATTATTATTATTATTAAGTGGTGTTTTTACGTAATCTTGCTGTTTGTCCTACAAAATGTTAGATGTTTATGCTATTTTTGTTTGAAAACCAGACTTTTTATCTTGGTAAAAATCCACAAGCTTGTATAAAGAAAGATTGTGGAAGCTCTATTTTCTCAACTTTTTAAAAATGTTTTAAAATGTTTGATTTTACATTTAAATTACGCAGCATATGGATGCTCTTTCATTGTACTCTAATCAGCGCAGCAAAGACGGTGTGAAAAGCTCAAAATTCTACAAAAAATAAGGCATGAGTCCTTAAAGAACTTGTTTTCCTTGCAGGTGTTCAACTTTGACCCTTGTGCAGGGGTTAATGCTCAGAGTCATCAGTCAGGGAAGGTGGAAGAAGATATGACCAAACTGTGCAACCATCGCAGGAAAGTGGTCGCCATGGCTGCTCTGTGTCGGAGTATGCAGGCTTCCCAAATACCATTACCAGCTCATGGCTCAGGTACACGAATCTAATTGCAGCACCACGTACTGTTTACATATGTATTTTATATTAGAAATTTTATATTTTTATAAATATATGCTGTTAATGTCCACTATCTAAAGTATTTTTAATCAGCACCTTAGTAGTAGTTCTAACAGCTGTTGGGTTTCTTTGATTGGGCAAGTCCATCTTGATATTGCATCTTGTGATCTTGTGAAGTTTAATGTAACTTGCTTTTTTGTTTCTCTTGTATTCACATGACATATTTGCTGTAGTTTACCTTTTCATATGGTAACATGTATTTGCTTCTAGGGAGTGGTGTGTGCTCAGTGGATGGAAAAGATAAGAGAGTGTCAATAGTGGCTCGAGGAGATGTAGCCCAGCGCACATACACAACCCAGCTGACACTGAACCAGGTCAGACCCAGCAGCAGTGGCAGCTTTCCTATGCCCTTGCCTCTTCTTCAGAATGGATCTGTATCTCACACCACCTCTATACTGACTTCTGATCCAAACCCACCTTTAAAGAAGACTTCTCCCCAGTCCCCAGGACCCAGTGTAACTGCTTATGGGAAACAACATTGGAGCTCTCATCCTGCCCTTACCCAAACCATTCTCCAAAGAGCACCTCATAAGCCAGTTTCTCCCAGCACTACAAAACTAGACACAACCCACATGTACCAGACAGACTCTTCCCTTCCCGTAACATTTTCTTCACCACCCTCTTCATCTTCACCTGTGATTGCTAGGGCAGGACAGCCTCATCTACAGGGAACAGTGAAATCTTCTCCTCCTCCTCCTCCTCTTTCTCTATGTTCATCCCCTTCTCGTGCTCAGGACTCTTTCTCCCCTCATCAGCGATCTTGTCACTCCTCTACCTCCTCTCTCTCTGAGGGAGCTCCAGGATCCATGTTCGCTCAGGGGGTGAAACCTTCCCATTCTCCTCTGCCTCCCGCCCAACCTTGCTCTTCACCCAAACTCTCTGTACCCCCGGCCAGCCCACGCAGTCGCCTGGAGGGCATTTTGCAGCACTACAAAGACTGCAGCACCACCAACCCTGACTCTACTCAACAACACCACACATTCAGCAGCAAAAACAAACTTGAAACTCTGCAGAATCCACAGCCAGCCCAGAATAATTCCTGTGATAAAAGGAATGGACCAGTACTAGGTTCTGCCCCAGGACTGATTGGTCTCCCTTTGGGACAGATCCTGTGTCAGCAGAAGAGCCAGCAGCACATCAGCAACTCCTTCCCAGCTAGTAGCCTCCTTTCTGCAGCAGCCAAAGCCCAGTTGGCCAGCCAGAAAAACCAGAGTCAGACCAGGGCTGTAGAAACAGCCATGGACAAGGAGCAGCAGTCCAAGGTATTAATTAGCACTTTAAATAGTAGCCTCAACACCCCTACAGCCCCAACCCAGACTTTGACTGCTTTTTTGCTTCCTAATTCCCCCTCTCTCCCTATGTCTAACCCTGCTCAGTCTGAAAAAATATTACGTCGCAGACGCCAGCGTCGCTCACCCACTGTTCTTAGCATGCTGAAAGAATCGCAGATAAATCGAACTGTGGGAGACCTGGTTGCGTCCGCCGCTATTGTCCCTTTTCCTTCTTTATCGTCCTCTAGCTGTCCTCCTCCTGTCACTCTCTCAGAAAACCACCTCCAGCCTGCACGCTTGTCTGGTGCTCCTCCTTCCACCACTTCTGTGCCTAATACTGTACTAAGGCAGATGGAATTGGAGGAGGGAAAAAGAATGCCTCTTTCAAATTCCCTTCCTCTCTCCTCACCCCCTGCTTCATCTCAACCTCTCTCTGCCCTGCTTCAGCTCCTCAGTATGCAGACCGCCCACAACAACACCACTCTGCCGACGATACCACCCAGCAGGAACATGATTGTGCCGGCTTCTTCACCACCTTTGGTGACCTCTCAAATGCCTCACTATGACAGCCAGCTTGGACAACAAACACATATCCACATAAAACAGTCTCAGACCCAAACCCTGGTGCCTGCTTTGGATCCTCTTTCCCATCTGACATCTGCTCAGTCCCTTTCTCTGACGTGTGAAGACACGGAAGGAGTTGCAGTAAACCTCAAAACAACAGCAAACAGTGCAGTTTTGAACTTGAGCCTGCCTAACACAAACACCGGTTCAGGAAGTGAACCTCCCATTAGCAGTCGTACCCTTGGTGTGATAAGCCAGCTGCCCTCAGACACCTGCATGTCTGCTTCCACCATTTCAGACAAAACCTGTGGATCCAAACTAGGGGATATGGGACCTGATCATAACATTTACCAAACAAACCAGCCAGACCAAATCCAGGCTGCAGATAGTGATGGTAAGATTTTATTTTTCTGAAATCAATAATATAGTGAATTATTATTATTTTTTTTAGGTTATCGGATTTCTTCTATCCTTTAACATAATCTAAAATGAACTTGCCATTTCCTGTTAAGCTAAACAAGTGTGATTTTTCTCTCTTCAGGTCCTGTAATATCAGAAGAACAGCAGAATTTGGAGACTAAACTACTTTCTAGCTGTGATCCTGAACCTAACCTCTCCCTAACCCATGCACCTGGCACCTCTTCAGCTGATCTCCCAAACTCTGCGGCTGACCATGCAAACACCTTGCAGCTGGCTGAGTCGTTCCCCTTCATGACACAGGAACAGCTGCTCCAACTTCTTTCCTCCAATGCAGCCCTGCCTTCGCTTCTTCCCCCGTTCTTAGGTTCTCTGCCTCTTGGGCTCTGGACAGGCACTCAGGCTCCTACAACCGGAGGCACCCAAACTCCACAAGGAGCAAACAACCTCCTCAACCAGGCTTCCCCACTCAATGTTTTGCCTTCTGCACTGGGACCTCAGGGGGACCTTCCTCTTAATCTTGTTAGTCTATTAAATCCTTCTGCTCCAGGGCCTCCACTGGCTCCAGGTGTAGCTCCAGGGCTTGAAGCTGGTGAAAAGAACCCTGGACTTCAGGCACTGCTCATGGCATCTTTGCTTTTTGGGCAGAATCCAGCTGCCATGCTCCCATTGCCAGGACTCAATTTAGATCTCCCTCCGCTGCAGCAGGTATTTGGGGAAGGAGTGACTCTAGAGAAGACCCCTCTGCTGGACTCTGTCTTGATGGGGCCAGGACTCTTAGATGCTCTCCAGGCTTTAGCGCCACCTGCAGATGGCCAGTCGCTTTTGCTCTCTGCCCAGCTCACTCATCCTCCCCCTCCTCCCTTCCTGTCCCTGAACCCTGCACTGCTGGCTGCAGCTCTTGCACAGGCTGAAACCCTTCCCAACCACACACCATCCCCCCCACCTCATACTCAGGTACACTCACTCACCTGCTGATGTGCTGTGCTTTCTCTCTCTTTTTTTTTCTCTTTTTTTTTTTTAAGATTTAATGAACAGTAGAGCAGTGAAAAGAATTTTTACTGTTCCATGATTTAGATACTGCATGCATTTCTGCATGATGGGTATAATACAAAAAACTTTGAAAAGAAATATTAAACACCACAGTAAAAGCTTAACTGGATGTCACCTAAACAGTTCAGGTTGTAGCCCATCATCTGATGATCAACATAGAAATTAATAACAAAAGATTTTTCTTTTGATTTAAACCTTATGAAATTGGGAATATGGCACATTGCATACAATCCTAACGCATAATAATAGAAGTGTGCAGATATTTTGCTTCACATATACACTCATCCATGTCACTTGCTGTGAATAGCTAATATACACATGTTACATATTGAATTTGATTTTAAATGATTTGAGTTTAGAAAGTCAGTCTCTGAGAAGCTCTCAATCGAGGGACTATATTGCTAGGAAAACATTTCAAACTGGTGTACATAAGAGAGTTCATGCTAAGATTGTGTGTACTGTATGTGTTTGTGTGCATTTTTGCATGTTGTAGGGGACAATTTCCAGTCCTGCACTGGTTTCTACCTCTGTGTCCTGTACCCCACTGTTACCGGTCACTGGACAGGAAACATGTGACTCGCTGACCGAGCAAGAGAAAACTAACAGCCAGACACCTCAGTTTCTTCCTACAATCTTGTCTCAAGGGGTCCTGGGTAAGTAAATAAAACTGCTATTTGCTAAGCATTTCCATTCGCCATTGTGTTCTCTGCTTGAATAGATGCATAGACTATGTGTTTGTGCCATGTTTTGGATTATAGTTATGAAATGATCATTGTACAGTTAGCCTGCAGGGGAGAGTCCCTTGCATACTGATATTTACATAGGCTGCTACTAGTAACAGCTGTCTAGTCCCCTGCCATCTCTTACAATGCCTTTTATATGGGCAGCCTGCAAACAGTTTCTAAAGCCTGATTCAGTGATCGAACATAAGCACAAAGAAAGGGCCATGTTGGTAAGGCTGGGTGTCAGGACTGATCTATAATAATGACCTTAATTGTGAATTAATGAAAAAGGTTCTAATGCTGCTGATGATTGACTGGATAGTATAAACCTTAGTATTGTCATGTCTTTAGAAGTACTCAACTCTGTGATGTTGGGATATTTTATCATTTAAACTTCTATTTATTATTTAAACATCTGATACCCAAATCTTCAATTTGATTTTTATACCAATTGATACTTAAGTAATACCAGCTTAAGTAATAAACTGAGCCAAAATTGACTTGGGTATTTTTGCGAATCTGATTTTTTTTTATGAACTTGTTTCTTTTTCTTTGTAAAGGTGACCTGGCAGCTTTGGGGAACATTAATAGTCTACATAGTTTACTAGCAGCTGGGCCTTTGTTGCTGTCCCAGGCTCCGTCACTGGGAATGTCACTGCCACAGAACCAGGCTGCCCTTAACCCACTAACGTGCCTGCAGGTAACACAGTATTTCAAACATGATTCTCTCCCCTACCCTGCCACCTAACCTTGTGAACTTTTACAGATTGCATGGTGTTACATCTTGCAATTGAAACTGATGTAATTGGGTTTTTGAAGTTTTGATTTATACAATAAAATAACATGTTGATGTTACACTTCAATATTATGGTCTTTTATTTGTAGTTTTATGACATAATCTAAAGTAAGTTCATTTCAGTTGTATGCCAGCGTATGTTGCACAGTGCACCGTACAAAAATGGTGCTGGAAAAAATATTTTGTCAGGAAGGTGTTTATTTATGATGTACATTATAGAAATAATGCATGTATGTTCTTCCTCTTATTAGCTGTCTATGGGTCCAACACTAATGGGTGAGAAACCACTGGCAGTACATGAGACCACACCTGCACAAGAAGAGCTCCCAGCTTCCCATCTTTGTGAGGAATCCCTGCTTAACCCTGGCCACCTACAACCGCCTACACAGCAGAGGGAAGAGACAGCTGGGGCTGAACCAGGGCTTATTGACCCATATGGATCCTTTATGGATACCATCTACACTTCCTTCCTGCAGGTGAGTGGGCGTGGCTCAGAGGGAGGGAGTGACTCTACCCCGCTCTCATACCCAGAGCTCGCACCTTCTCTTAGTCCTCGGCGAGCATGCTCGGTGCACAATCCTGACCTGTCCCGTCTCAGCATGGAAGCGGCCCAGTCTCCAGCCCGCGGCACACCCAAACTCAGCGAAGACCCGCCCATCACTCCACCTTGTAAATCTGCAGAGTCTCACCCACCAGATGCCCCCCTTCATCTCACATTTATGGAAGAGGCAAAGACTGATGGCTCAGCCAAGCTGTGTGTCTATAGCAATGGCATAGTTTCAGGAGTGAGAAGAGATGAAGATGGGGAAGAAGAACAAAGACAGGCACCAGAATACTTGAGCCCCAGAGAGAGAGTAAGCATTGACCCAGTGGATGAGACCATGGGTAACATGGACACAGAGCAAGGGAGGGTGAGTATCTCTGTTAGATTAATGTTTTGGACTTTACTGAATTGGTTTTCTCACAAAGCTGTCTGAGTATTAAAGGTGCAGTTGTTCTTAATTGTTTTAAAAACTACAATAATCATAAATAGTACTAAAGTACTAAATAGCTTGAAAAATTTGTTTGATTTCTGCCTCATTTATTAACCTTTAGTATAGATTATAATTTTTGTGCTCATTTATTATGTTGATTAATGCCAATGAACAAAACATTTATGGCACATCTGGTTTGCATTTACTGATGCTCATAAAACTACATAAAAGAAAAGGTTGAAGGGAGCTGAAAGCACACATTGTGACAAAATGATTAAAAAAGACCGAGTTTGGTGAAAGACCGAGTTTGGAGACAAATTACAGTGAATTATTTGAGGTAAAAGGAAAATGGTTTGACATGTAAGTGGACAAAAAAAAGAGATACATACACAGTACATTGGTGGTCATGGTTCCAAAGTACCTCACCAAAGAAAAAGTGGGGAAGGTTCTTTGTGTCTTGGTGACCAATACATCATCATCTATTATACACTAGTGTGGAATGAAATATTTTGTAAGGAAACCAGTTTTATATAGAAAGAATCCTGATGATGTAACACAGTGCTCTAAGGAATAGATGGCTTGGTTGAGACATAACAGTTCTCCCACTTAGTATCAATGTTTTAACTGTAGTTCACCTCACAGTCAGCAGGGAGTAAAAATAACACGCTGCTCATGTAAGGCATTGGAGTTAATTTTCTAATTATATTAAAGTGGCATGGAGCATAAAAATGCTTGTACATATTTACCTGGTCATCAAAGTAAATCGATTATAGATTATACAATATTTTCTTTTTTAAAACCATATAAACCATATACCATAAACACAAAGGGTTTAAAATCATATAGTGATTCAGCAGTTTGTGAGTCCTGCATCTTCAGTGTGTGTGTGTGTGTGTGTGGAGTTTGCATGTTTTCCCTGTTCTTACAGGGGTTTCCTCCAGGTACTTCAGGTTCTCCAGAGTCGAAAGACGTGCATTGTTGGCCGATTGGCATCTCTAATATGTATGTAGTGTGTGGATAATTGTTTCCTGCAGTGTATTGGCACCTTGACTTTTATGCCCCCCGAGTTCCCTGGGATAAGTTCTAGGTTGCCCATGACACTGTGTAGGAAAAATTGGAAAAAAGGTTTTTCACTTAATATTACTGTAGTTTAAGCATGTCAATCTTTTTTGATCCTGTCTTAGGCTTTAGAAATTCGTACAGGAGCCAGGAGGGGAAGAAAACGAAAACAAACGTAAGTATTTCAGCCTTTAAGCAAAATCAAACTATATCTTTAATTAAGCCAAAGCCAATTTCTTGCCATTCCTTTACACTAGGCTGCAGAGAGGGCCTGAGTTTCCTGGAGATATTGAGCGCATCATAGAGGAACCAGCAGCTACAGTGAGCCCAACACACAAACATCCCAGAAACACGTTCTAGCCAATTTAACGCTCTTGTACAAATCTTTCAGTCAGAGGACATTCTGCCAGACTATAGCAAGTGTATATTGTAATCCATTTCTAATTCCATGCGTCTTGTGTGATGCAGATAGCACTGCAGAGGCCAGCGAGAGGGAAAAGGCGGCGTGTGGTCAGATAGATGTTCTAACAGAAGCCCTTATTCTACTGTACTTTACACACCAACACCAGCACTGTCAGTATGGCAAACCCACAGTGTGCAATTGAGCAGCATTGTGTTGTCCTGCAGAACGCACTCCATCTTAAAAGCCTAGTTACCCGTCACGCCTTCTTCTTTCATCATTCATTCCCGCTCTTGTGGATTTGACCCGTTGTTCTGTTACATATTTCTAGCCACAGTGACGAGAACAATACAAGTGATAGAGTTGGCTAGCCAACACTACTGCATAGGATCTTTCCCTTGTTTTACTCTCTATATTAATGATGGGCCTGTAATGCCCTCTATCTGCCAACCATTGTTACTGCATTCCCTCTAGTTCATTTCCTACCTACCATGTATCATGCTGGAGTAATTCTGGGATAATGGCCCATGAAAACTTTGACTGAAAACAATTATTTACAGGCTTAACCTTGTCATTACTTATGTGATGACTTACATAACCTCATGAGTAGAATCTCCTTCTCACACAGTGTTGTGTGTAAGGAAAGTATGTACTGTATGTGTGTAAGTTGCGGGGGCCGGAGTCCAATACTGTGAGCCGTGGCAGATTCTGCATGTATAGTCAGAGCTGTAACTCGCCCATTCCATTTCCTCTGACACCAACTGCCACTTCATCAACATAGGCACAAAATATTAAATTAATGGTTTAAAGTAATAATGAGGATGATTATGCAATTTTACTAATGAATTTATGTAAATATGTACAGTTTTAGTATTTTATTTTGTACACTTTTTTAGGACAAAATGATCAATTTGTAAAGTATTTCCTTCTCAGACAAAAAACCTTTCCTTTCCCATATTTACGTTGGTTTTGTAAAGAGAATACTTTGTGAGCAGTAGCATTTCTTTGTTTTTATGGGAGTCGACTTTTATTTAACAAATTAAAATGTTTACCTGTATCTTTGCCAGTTGTGTCTGTCTCTTGGATCTCTCAATGGTTACACAATGGGATGAAAAGAACAATGCAAGACCTCTCAAAGCATGTTCAATTTATTCTCACGTTTGGAGAGACAATATTTTAAAGATTATGCGTATGACAAAAGCAGAATAACCTGTGCCAATTCATCTTGGTCATAATACATTAACAGTTACAAGCAACCGAGAGTGATTAGTTAAAGGTACTCTTCAGCTGTATAAATACAGTATGATTTCTGTCTCAATGAGCAAACGTTCTCTCCTAAACACTGACCAGAGGCAGTTGCTCTCGTGTACATTGTATTTATGGACTGTTCACTGATAAGTGAACTAAAATTTAGACATAAAGACGCTGCCTGCCCAATGACTAAATTACCACACAACACTTAGTTTCAGTCTTTCAAACAGAGTTAAAATGGCAGAAAAATTTTTACTGGAATTTTTTTTCTTTTAAAAAAAAAAAAAACATCAGCAGTTGGGTGTGGAATTTAGGCAAGTGACTAATATATGATGAGATACTTATCTACAGTATCTCCAGAGAAAGGAACAGTAGAGGTGTAAAGGTCACTAGATGTTTGTAGTGTAAAATGGCATTTGGTCATAACCTTCAACTACACCCTTGATTTAAACTTTATTTCCAACATTCTCTGTTAAGGAAAAAGTTTAAAGGAAGGAGCAAAGCACAGATTTAAAATGTATGAAATGATCCTTTTCCACATCCCTCAAACTCCTTCTCTTAATTGCTCATTTGAGAACAAAAATCTTATTTGGAGACTTTCTTCATCCTCTGGTCCAATGCAGCAAAGTTCTCTTCTACAGAACCCAAGTTCTCTTTCATTGTCTGCTGCACCTGAATGAAGAAACAGAATAAAGACACATGAGAACAGAAAAGCTGAGAATCTGTCTCAGTACAGAGAGAGTAAAGCTGCTAGTACCTGTGAGAGCAGTGTCCTGTTGTCCTTCAGTGAATTGTTGATCATTTGCTGTGTGGTGTCCAGATGGGCCAGCAGCTGCCCAAATTGCATGGCTGAGAAAAACATGTACATTGCTTAGAAACACAAAGGCACTTCCTTTCACAAACAAGTCTGACATGAACCAACTGTGTACATTCAGTTGTCACATGTTAGTGTTAACTTAGACCACAAACAGTCAGACAAAACACCAGCAGTGGCATGTAGGAAATGCAAATGTGTGCTATTTCCTCCTCTTACATCTATTTTCCTAATACATATACTGTATCATGTCCATTTTACAGAGAAATTATTTATTTGTGTCCTGGGTAATTCAAATCACAGGCCTATAAACAACAGTCTTTCTAATATGTTATTGTTTCCATAGTAATAGCTCATTCACATGGATGGCACAAAATTATTTAACGTAAGATAAATCACTCATGTGATGAAGCATTCTGTGAGGGGACATCAGAGCTTTATAATGGTTTTCTGCCACAGGAGAGAGACAAGCTGTATTATTTTTAATGGCTTTTTTACTAACTTTAAGAGAAATACTGAATGAGGCTGGTTTTATGGGTCTTTATTCTATAGAGGTGCAATGAGATTAATTAAACAATAAGCCCAGAAGAAAAGGAAAACTTTAACTGGCACTGAACTCTGATAATGACGTTTAGAGAAAATCTTAAAGCATCCAAAAATTGTGTTTTTTCCAATCATTAACCATGACAGAAACCCCATGTAATGCATTACTAATATGGAGAGAGAGAGGGTACCTTGCTCATGTAGCTCTTTAACAGCGATCAGTCTCTGGACCACCTGAGGGAGAGAGGTTGCCATGGCATCCCACTTCTGCACCACATCATACAGCTGAGCCACCTAAATGAAGCACAACCCCAGCAAACACCAAGAACATCATTTAACAACAAAAAATTAATTCCACTTCAATGACCGCTGCCTGTTTAAGAAATCTTTTTACAGACATGCTATAGGAATATTTCAATCATTTATTTATTCAATCATGTCCAGTGGTGTACTTTATACAACACACATTATATGATACTATGTGTATTATTCCATGTATTGGACCTACAGCATGTAGGAGTTTGGAATTTTGCCCTCTCTATTAGAAAAACATTACGTTATTATGGCCTCTTCTCTAGCACACAGATCACCAAGCAAATAAAGTTGCAGGTGACCGTTGTACAGAAAGCAACATGTAGACATTCTAGTTACTACATTCAGGACACGTGCCCAAATTCTAAAAGTTTAAATTCTGATATATTTTAACAGACAATTTCACAGTTACATCCCAAACAAACGCTAGGAGAACGTATGACTACCTTGTTTTGTGTTTCAGCATCTTCAATTGCTGCCTTGTGTTTTGCGATTTCATTCATCTTCCCCAAAACACTCTGCAATTAAAAAGAACATTTTCTCTTAGATCCTGGAGCATACACGTAATAAAACGATTCCATTTGCCTAAAAATCTGCACACTAATGTATGATACACAATACCGTTAATGATCGTCATTCTGTGATCTGCTGTATTGACACAGGGTTACATTAACCGTCACCAGAACCTGCTATCTGTTTATTCTTCACAGTAGGAAAGCTTAAATGCACGGCTTGGTCACCTGCAGTCTGGCTTCAACCTGGTCCAGAGTGGCAGCATCCAGAGCACTAACTCGAGCTTGCAGCAGCTCCATAGTCTCCTACAGAGACAGAAACAATGTTGAACATGAAGTGGAACAAAATAAGACATTAGCACACATTAAGAAGACTCACCATTAAACTGGCTCCCTGAAGTCCACTGCTGAGAGGACCCTGCAGTACACACAATCAAAATAACAAGTCACCACAAACTAGCCATTCCTAACTAGCCACTAGACTTCACAATCTGATACAGACATAACCAATTCTGGGCAAGCACCAGTGCATACGGATATGAACTTAAGGTCTAATCTAAATCATTAGTTACCATTTTTTGCCTAGGCTGTCACACACAGATCAGATTAGTTTAAACATCAAAGTTGTTCCTCGATTCAGCTCGGTGCAGCTGGATGATTATTATAAACCTATGTTTAACCCGAGTGAGGACAATGTGGTAGACAAGGCAAATTAACACACCGGCTTATCTAATCCAGAACCTACTGCAGCCTCCAGGTCTGCCAACCTCTTCTCCAATTCAGCCACCTATAGAAGGAAAGACGGTGGAAAGAAAACCAGTAACTGTTACTTTGTCCGAAGTAAGCTTAAGAAAAATGAAAGTAAATTTAGAAGGAATGCATCGCACACCTTGGCAGATTCTGTAAACTTCTCATGTTCAGGCCGGCTGTGGAGTTCGTACAGCACAACTCCGTCTGGGCCTTTGGGTGCTGCTGATTTCCCCTCTCCCCCGGAACAGCTACGCACACCTCGTGCCACCTCCAGTTGAGTCATCAAACGCCTAAAACACAATAATTACACATAACAAAATATAAATTGTGTCACTATTTCACGCATTCTTTTTTTTTACTCTCTCTCTTCCACTTCCACTTCAGGACCACTCTGTACTTTTCTCATGGTTGTTAAGAATATCTTTATTTTGGGAATAGTTTGGCTCATCCTGTACCACAGGCTAAAAGGACACACTGCACAGAGAACATTGATCCAATATCAGCAGAAAAATGTGTCATCCACTCAGAGCCGTAGCCTCATTACAGATCCATGTACACTTTTCCTTACTTGGCAAGAGCGCCATCTGGGTCGGCCAAGTTGATGTGGGCATTTGGGCCCAGCAATGAGTCCAGATGGGCTGAGACCAGCTGCTGCTTGAGCTGGGCTGCCTGCTGAGCCAGAACCACTGGTGTTAGGCGCTCTTCTGCACTGCTCTCTTTAGCACTGGTCTGGGGGGAGGAAA
This sequence comes from Tachysurus fulvidraco, assembly GCF_022655615.1. NCBI lineage: Eukaryota > Metazoa > Chordata > Actinopteri > Siluriformes > Bagridae > Tachysurus > Tachysurus fulvidraco. The sequence goes on from NC_062522.1 coordinate 19,759,422, forward strand.
CACACACACACGCACACACACAATAAATGTTAAGCACTCCAGCCTATCCAACAAATCAATTAAGAGGCTATATGTTCAGAAATCCCCAGTCAACAGACACAATGGTGATGTTTCATAACTCAAGGCCCTTTCCGGATATCTAAGTCCAGTCACCAATCCTAACTGACTGTTTACTGAAAACTTTCTGGATGTCTGAACTCCATCTTAGACACATCAGAGGAGCTCTAATATAATAATAACAATCATAATCATAATAATAATAATAATAATAATAATAATAATAATAATAATAATAATAATAATAATGACGATGATGATAAATGTATTCCTAAAGAAGGGAAGAATCTCTGGAAAAAGTTGTTCTTGATGTTCAGATGTCATATTTGTTAATCTAGATACTGAAATCCATTGGCTACCTGACCTGCGAAATGACACCAGAGACATCATATAAAAAAAAAATAATAATAATGATAATAATAATAATAATAAAAAACGTCATAAAAGATGTTTAAAACCGGCATCTCCTCAATATTCAGTGAAAGCAGTGGCTATATTTTTCTACATAATGATTCACTGCTGCAGGGGAAAGACAGTTCACTGACATAACAAGCTCTTCTGGGTCTAGCATTGGCATGTGCCTTCTGCTGATCCTTATTATTAGAAATATAGCTTAATCATTTTCGGCTAAATCTAAAGTGTTCTTGTTTGAAAGACATGATAGAGAAATAATGAAAAGAACTATTAAAAATGCAGGTCAAAAGCTTCGCTGCAGGTCAGCAAAATATTCTGCCTGTAGCTTTACTGTCACATTGTGCTCTCTGGTGTCAACTTTAAACTGTTGGAGGTTAAAATGGTGTAACTATGTAGATATTTGTGGACACGACACGTTTAACACTAAATCAGAGAATTAAAACAATCGAATAAATTAATTCTTGTGCTTCACACATCAAACCAGGTGTAACTTCCATGTGATTCTCAGAGCTTTTAGCAGAAAAAAATGGCAGCAGTTAAGAGGCGACGTGCTCCTGCTTACTTTAACACTTAAACGAAACTAAGTATTCAAGCAATTCTAATTTCTTGGGCTTTGAGGAACATAAAACTGAATATTTACACCAAGTGACAATGCTCCAGGCGTTTTGCTGCACAATCTAAATGAAATATTTTACAATGTGCAGCAATAGTCCCGGCATTTACTATGTAGGGACGAAGTTGCCTGTATTTCTGCCTAGACACAGTAAATGTTTTGATTACAGGATTAATAATTCTTAAAGTGTGCGATTTCGTTAAATCTTTGTTCTTAAATAACCTTTCATGGTGTATTTGTAACAAAAGAACTGAATAGGATTTTTGCAGAAACAAGAGGATAAGAGTGTGTCTGTGTGTACCGAACCCTAACCTGAATTTGTTCCACTTCTTCCGAGAGCTCCTGAATCTCATTGACAAGCCGCTGGTACTTTTGCTGAGGAGTCTCCTTAACCCCACACCCTTCACCCAGCTACAGAGGGACAGACAGAAAGTTTGGGTAACTCATTAAACCGTACACTTCAGTGAGTATACGCGTAACGGTGATCCTGAGAAAAGAACTCACAAGCTCGTAGTCTCCGGACTCGTAGCCAACTCTGCGACTCGTGCTAATGCGATCGGAGAAATCTGTAAACGTGCAGATGAAGAAAACTTGCATGAAACATTTCATGGAACAAATCAAAAATGGACATCCAGCAGTCACTGTACTCACCAAGACCCTTAGTGCTGACACGCTTGTCTTTGAACTTGTCATAGGCGGCGTTGGGATTGACAACAATCCGCTCCACACTGTCACTACACAACTCTTCCTGTTAGAGAAAGGAGGAAAACATTTGACCAGTTTCACAAGTGGGAACATCTGAGGCTACTTTTTACATCTAAGATTAATTTGGTATTTCAATATCAAAAGCATTAACACCTGCTTGCAGTTACACCAATCACTTAACTTATATTTGTGCTAAACATTCTGGTAGTTTTTATGAGGTTTTAAACGATACTATTCCTGGTTTAGGTTCAAATAATTTTCCACAAGCAATTTGCTTTATAATCACAGATGTAAAAAGGTCCAACTAACACAGTATAAGACATACAGGCTTTTCAAACAATTTGTACATGCAATGGGTTTTTTCCCCCCAATAAGGCGGAAAGGTCACAGTGCTGATTATCAAAATACTGCAAACAAAAAACTAAACAACAGTGTACACGGCGTGTGAGATAGTGAAATCAGACTTTATTTAAATGTTGGCTGAATCTCTCTTTTTACTGGAGAGGCAGATGCATTAGGCATATTTTGTGAGTGATATCTCAGGTAAGCATACACCAGTGTTTATGGTACTATTGTACAAAATAATAGGCTGCGGGTCTGGTAATATAATGTACTCAGGAATAAACATCACTGGATATCATGGCAGCGTAATAACATGTAGGAATGATGTCATTATATCACATCTTAGTGTACACTAAGGCTTAGAATCACTATAGGTGTGCAAACGATCGGTTTGCCAGGTGAAAGTGATCTAAAAACACAATAATCACATAGGATTGATTTGTTGATTTTAATTTCAAATTCAATGTTACACACACACACACACACACACACACACACACACGATTGGACATGTGGCAAAATTTTCAAAAACTCAATTCTTGAATTATAAACTTAGTTAGTTTGTTATGAGTTATTTACATACATTACTAAATCCAGTATAATACATCTACTAAAGGCACACACACATGAAAATCACTGATGTGCTACTGGAATAATGTTGCTGTTATATCGGTTTTGGCTTTGATTTCAGTTAGTTCCAACAGTGCTTATGTGCTATGCCACCTAGTTAGCACTGGATTCATTAACAGTACTATACTTTAAGGAAGATGCACAAGGCGGCAAACACTTGATCAAACACAGAGTCCACTTAAAACAGACAAGGGGATGATTCTGATTAGATGGGAGAAGTGACATTAGATGTTAGGGGGGAATCACATAAGCTCTTACCAGCTCCTTGGGTTCCCAAAGGGAGTTAGAGGGGGAAGAAGAAAAGGAGAAGCAAGACACAAAAAATAGTGAGAGAGAGAAGGAAAGAGCAAGAGAGAGAGAGAGACATATTAATGTGGTTATCACATGACATGCACAACAGGAGCTGGTGGCAAAATAAGAGGGCTGGTTGTTGTAAACACCCCTTGTACTATCTTTTCAATCATTCTTTCTCTTGTTCCCTACCCCACAAGGCCATAAGACCATCATTCACCAGATTCTCAAAGCAACGCTGTGTTGAGTTTGAGCTAAATTTTTAGACAACACTGCTAGTCACAGGCTGGACTGAATTAGAGCAGGTAAGCTGTGGTAAGCATGTTGTGGTCAGTGTAGGTTAGGAGACAAGAGAATCAGACAACTGTGCAAGAGAGTATCTGTCTCAGCCTGAAGGTGAAGGATGAAAGGATTAAAGCACCTTCTCCCTCAGATCAGAGAAACAGCAGATGTTCCACACATAAGGAGCTCACACTGGAGGCACACAGTGCTTTACTGTACTTTGTCCCTTTTCAGCCGACACGGTTCCTAAGGTTCCTGCTGGTGACTAATCTGGAAATTGTTCTCACTTTCCCACCACAGGTTTCTGCCAAAACAACTGGCCCAGTTCCAGAGTGAAAACAGTGCACATTACTGGTGTAAAAAAACAACAACAACAACAACAACGTGCAGCGGATGCTGAAGTTCAGCATTATTTTCTGTCCATGGTCACTGAAGGAGCTGAATTCAAATAACTTAAAATTAATATAATTAATCAAAGCTGAAATGATTGCAAAACTTTGCACAGCCCTACACATAAATAATATATATAAAAAACAAACAAAAAAACAAAACAAAAACAAACACACACACCAGGGTTGGACAAATCATTAGTTCAGGCATCTGGCAAAATATTTTTTTAATGTTTTATGTGTGTATATATATATTTAAGAAGTATTTATACATAGTTAGTGACAAACTTTAACAAAACTAAACTTTTCATTCAGGATGATACAACACACCATGATGTTAGAACAAAAGATCATGCTTCTGAAAGCCCAGAGCCTGCCTCACTACACACATCAGCTTGAGACATAATCTATTTTACAGTGGAAAGGTTATTACGAGGCAAATTAATTAGCATGCATGAATGATGACAAATGATTTTTTTCGACAATACAGGAGCATGAAATTGAATGCAAAGCCATTGTGTTACTCTCAGGCTTGCTAGACAGTCACTTGTCAAGATAATTATAGATTCTATAGACATAATATTGCTTACAAACATTGTGAGGATAGAATGCAGCTCCTAGCCAAAACCTTAAACAATAACTTGCTGACCTTTTGTCAAGACTGCAAATATGCAAAATGCTACATAAGTTGATAATGCTGCATTTGTTTCCACATAACTAGCTATCTTTCCAAACGTTATTACTTTACCTTAGCTAGCTCTTTTTAACCGGGTCAGTAAGTTTCTACGGATTGGCAGTACAATGAGGCTTTTACTTTCCTGGTGAGCTAGCCAATGGACTTATGAATTGTCCATCCCTGAAAAAAAAACCAACTTCAAATAATATGTAATCATCGTAGAAAATTTGTATATGGATTTTTGTGGCACTAAAGATTTTTATTGTGGATGGTTAATTAAATTCTCAAAAAAGGAAGTAAAACTTGTGCAAGTTTTGCTTCCTTTTTCGAGAACTTAATCCATAGTCGCTCTTATAATTAACCCATTTATTGAATCACATTTGATTGTGTAATGAATTGGTTGCTTAAACTCCTGGAAGCACAAGCAGAAAGACTGAAAGCGCTGAAACTGTGTTGGTGGAAAAGGAGTGACAGTCCATTAAAGCAATACATGTGCATACAAGCAATCTGCATTTCATGCTCTGTCCAAAGCATTTGGTCTGAAATTTAGGATTCAGCTAGTATGATCTCAATCTAAATTGCTGTGGGTGGAAGATTTTGCCTTGGTGGCTTTATGGGATGTCCTCCGGTACAGCTCATTGAAGGTTCAATCACCATGCTTACATTAAGAAAATCACATCAAATCATGACATATTCCAAATCACAAAAAAAAAGAAATTAAATCAGAACGTCCAGCAGCTCTAGGATATACGTGTTCCTGATTAGAACCAAGGAAAGAGGAAGTAAGATCCCAATCCATGCAGTAATTGCTGGAGAAAAAGTTGGACATCTTACTTGCACAAACTAGTGTCCGAAGTGGATCATAATATGGAGGGAAGGTGTTGTGACAGGGAAAGTAAGGCACTATTATGTTAATAGTGTGTCAGTAATTAGCACAGATTTAATAAAAGCTCAAAGATCTTAAACTGATAAAACACTTTGTAATAATTACTTGTATTTACCATATTCTATATGTAACTGCTCTAATTTCCCCTTGTGATCAATAATATTATGTTATCTGATATGCACATGTAATCAATATATTACCAGCAAAGTGGTGAACTTTTGATGTGACACAGTTGGCTTACATTATTTTGCTCAACTTTTTTTCTGCTTTTTGCAATGAATGCAGAAATTCACACCAAGACTCATCTGAAAAGGCCATGGTCCAAGACTGTATATACAGAGTGCAAAAGTTTGCATCCCCCCACACGTTTTGGATATAAAAGCAAAGGAAAAAAATAATTCACTTTAAGTTAAAAAATAAAAAAATTAAATGAATCACAACAAAATAAAAAAAGAGAGGCAAAAACAGAGAACAGCTTGAAAAGAACAAAATGCCAGGAGTCTTATTTATTTATTTATAAATAATCTCTGGACATGATGTGGCTCCCTGTATGAAAATAACTCAATGAATATGATGATGGGTCTGCATTTCATCCAATGTATAATGCTATAAAAATAATTAATTTTGCATTTATCGTAATTATTGCAGGCAGCACAGCGATGCAGCTCACAGCTTACACACCCTGTTCGGCCCCTGAGATCAGGTACAGTTGCATTGTCTAGTCATTTCAATCTAAATCCGCTGGGTTTTGCCCCATTGGTGTAGTTTGTTAGGGCAGATGAGAACACATCAACAATTAGAATCGATGTAAATAAACTGTCCGAGCAACATGCATCTCTGCAGTTTTAAGTAAACTTTAGCTTAGTTCTCTACTGAACTGCTACACAAACCTAAACGAAGCTGTTGTGTGAGAGAGAAAGAAAAGGAACGAGAACAAAAATCAGCCCACACAGAACTCACTAATAACCGGTTCAGGGCTGTATACCAGGTTGAATCCCTTTAATTCTGTTGTATGAGAATACAAACTTTTCTTCTCTGTGAATACAGTCTCTGGAAGGAATACTCACATCACACGGACAGAAATAAATTAAATCCCCCCCCAAAAAAATCATGCAGTGTGAAAACTCCATGTGTGACGTAACTCACCGACTCAAACTGAGCTTGATCGTCCTCGGGCAGGTCGCTGGTCTCATACACATCCGGCTCGTTAGAGGCCTGTAAACACATGAGTGCATTGTTAAAGCACAAACCTTCCTCATAAGTCCCACAAGTCTAGTAAATACTGATTGTGCTCTAGACACTGGAGGCCGACGCCCTTTAAAGAAGAGACGCTTCTACAAAATGAATGGAGAACCAGACATCTACTATACATACAGATGCATCTGGATTTAGTTTTATTGTTGTTATTTTTTTGTTGTTGTTGCAGCAAACTTAAGTATCAGTGCTGACGTGGTCATTCTCCATTAAGCTAGTGTAATAAAACAAGGCTTAAAATGAATCTTCATGCTAGCTAGCTAGCTAATGTGCTACACAGACAACCCCTAAATATTAAACTTTACAATATCTGGCTGTAGATATATTTAAAAGTCGAACACATTTTACTACAACATACAACATTAAACGATAGGATTGTTCCATCACTTATCCAGCTAGCCATCTTGTTTATATTAGCAGCTGAAGATGATCTGGTAACTGACGTTAGCCGGCTTTTTGGGTGTAGTGTTTATTCTCATGCACTTTATCAGCCGTTAGAAATAATGCTTCGTTAAATAATCTCCAAAACATTACGGTATTATGAGAGCATTCGGTATAACAAATAAAATAAAAAACACTAAACCACATAAAATTACAGCTAGCAGTCAGTTTAGCTACAAAGATGCTAGCGCTAAAGGGCTAATGTTTAGCTAACTAGCTTCAGGCTGTCGCTAGCATGTATTATGAATATTACAGAAACTTACGATGCCCGGCAGGTTGGCGTACTTCGGGTCGGCCATTGCCACAGATGAGTAAAACAGAATCCTACAGAGTATCTGGTTTCTTCTGCTGCAGAGCTTCCAGTTTAAAAAGAAAGAAACGAGCACCAAAAGCTAGCCGGCTCGGTGACTTACAAGCTGCTGACAAACACTGCAAACGTCAGGCGTGAAACCAGCGGGGAGGTTGCCAGATCACTGAAACGTAAACGACAACAGCAAAAAACAAATCACTAAAACGGTTCAGCAAACCCTACACTGAGTTTAAGTCTATCATGCGCACAAATGTACTTTATCAAATATACTGGTGTAAACGGTACTGTTGATGAACAAACGAAGGAACAGTTCAAAAACAACTCAGGATAAAGTACCCACAAAACAGTGGACCTGGCAACAACGATATTTATGTCTCGCGAGAGCATCATCCCTGGGAATGAATGCGAGCTCACTCTGAATCCCCAGCTCTCTCTACCCAATTATTAAATAATTAGTTTTATGACTTACTTTGATCACCATAACATTTGCTGTCTATAGAATGATACTATTGTTCAACGTAAATGTAGACCTCTACACACACACATACACACACACACACACACACACACACACACACACACACACATATATATATATATATATATATATATATATATATATATATATATATATATATATATATATATTTTTTTTTTTTTTTCCAGACATAATACATACACACACACACACACACACACACACACACACACACACACACACATACACACACACACACACACACACACACACACACACACACACACACACACACACACACACACACACACACACACACACACACACACACACACACACATACTGATGCGAGCTTCACTTCGTTGTCAAGGCATCAGAACCCAAGCCACGCCCCCCGCTCTTCTCAAGCTGCGCCGAGTACGCAGCATCATACTGCACACCTGCCTTCTCCTTTTGCGCATGGAGTAGGCAAAAACTCACTGTCAGGACCTTCCGTTATCTCTAAACATTTCCGTCATCTTATGATAAACAAAAACAGTTTGGCTCATAGGTTTTCTGGTCTGCATTTTCTTTTTCGCTTTGCATAGAGACGCATCCTCTGTTTTGGATACTGCTCAGCTCAAGGGAAGGTGCGAAACTGCGCATCTGTCATTCAGCCAACTCAAGCGGTGTATGAGTGTTTCGACTACTTCAAACCAACAGCGTGATAATCTGCTTTAAATCCAGTATCTGTGTTCGTTTATTACACGCCTGTTAACGCAAGGGGACCGTCACAAAAACCATCGGCTTTAAAACTCTTTCCACATCACACAATGACCGAAGCCGGTGCAGAATGCAACATCAAGGTGCTGTGCCGTTTTCGTCCATTGAACCCGAGTGAGATCTTTCGTGGAGACAAATTTCTCCCCGTCTTTCAAGGAGATGACACTGTCATCGTGGGGGTAAGTTGCGTTCATCATATCGATCGATTTACTGTGAGGATTTTTTACAAATGTAATTTTAAGAGAAAGAACAGTCTCACACCTCTCCGTAATATATTTCTTAAAAAGTTACCACTAATATGTAATAAAACTATGAGTCTATGAAAAACACCACGTAACTGCCTATCATTTAACTATTAATGTACAGCCATATTGACTGGCATGTGTCATAGGTTGCCAGGTATTCTTTAAATAAAAGCTTAATATATGTTTATTTAATTATTCCATGTAGAAATCAGGTCATGTTAAATTAGATCAACGACCAGCTAAGTTTTACCTAAACACAAGTACAAAACGTGCCAGGATGTATATGGATGCATTGATTTGGCTCTCTGCTATAATGTCTAAAAGGGATGTTTTGGTGGATATTCTGGGAGGCTGAAAAATTCATCCTGGGAATACAGACATGCAAAATACTCTGTACAGAGTACTAGAGTACTGGTAATTAAGTGTATAAACATAAATGTGTCCAGGAACTGTTAATAAGTCATAAAAGTATTTTCATGCATGTAAACACATGTGTCATGCTTCAAAGTCACAGAAATTCACTAAATCAATTGTGGTAGCCCATGGCAAGATTTAGCTTAATAATGAACACTAAACACACACAGTGGGTCTTGCAAAATTTTGGCTAAATAGGCAAAAATTGGCAGCAGCTGCTATTCTGGAACATTAGACTAACAAACGCTAATATTTGTGTTATTATTTTTTCCCCTAAAGCCTATTTCAACTCCAGACTATTGTCGATATTCCACTAGTATATTGCTGAATCGTTTCAGAACTAAAATGATTTTTTTTTTCATAGAATAAATAATTTATAAAGGATCAAAGTATTTCAATCAAAATAATAGGGTCAGACATTTGCACTCCTGATTTTAATCTCTTTTCCTTGCTTCAATCTATTTCTGTCTTAACTGCAATGGCATGATTTATGATACACCCACTTATGCTACATAAATTCTCTTAACAAGGAGAGAAAGACATGGCTGTCCGATTAGATTAAATCTGGATCACACTTAATACTCAGCAAAACAAATAACAAACCAACATATAAAAAATAAAGCATACAAATTGGTTATACTATCAAATTCTCTGATTATAGTAGACACATCTGTCTCACTGGTTGTTTTTCTGTTCAGTTCTGCACCTTATAATTAAATTTGTATGTGTACACAAATCATCTAATCTTATATCAGCTCTCTTACAGTGCTCGCAGAGATGTTTGTTGCCATATGTGGTTCTGTAGGGAGCACTGGGCTGAACCAGTTGTCTGTTCTTTTTCTCACAGCAAAGAGAAGGTATCAGTCCCAGTGGGGTACAGGTTTTCTCAGCCTTCTCCCTCCTCCCTATCTTATAAATATTGGTTGGTGTGTGAGTCACAGCAAGAATGAATCACTTGGGTTTGACGTTGAGCATATGTGACTGCTGTTTCCACCCGTCTGTCTATCCATTCTTCTGTCCATCAAAATTCATTATTCCAATATATGAATTAGAGATTCACTACTTTTTGGCACTTGTTTGCTTTTATTTTTAGGGCTGCTGCTGCCTGTGACCTATACAAATGGCGTGTGTAATATAATAATTTAATTAACTTATACATTATATGGTCAAAAGTCTGTGGACACCTGACATCACACCCACATGTAGACACAAACACTAAAAAACACAATTATATAGATTGCCTTTGTATGTTGTAGCATCAAATCCCGCTTCACTAGAACTAAGGAACCCAAATCTGCTCAAACATGACAATACCCATGTCATTAAATAAGGTTTAAGAAGGCTAGTTTGCCAAGGTTGGAGTGGAAGATTCTTGTAGACTGCAGAGATCTTTTATCTCAACCCTACTAACCACTTTTGGGATGAACTGGAAGACTGACTGCTCCCCAAGCTCCCTCATCCAACATCCTGATCTCACAATTGCTCCAAATTCCCAGAAGAGTGAAGGTTATGATAACAGCTAAAAGGGACCAAATCTAAAACTGGCTTATCAAAAACCACATACTTTATGTGTGTGTTGCTCAGCTGTCTAAAAACCTTATAATAAAAGGAAATCCTAAAAAATATTATAAGATGGCTAATGATGTCAACTGCATTTTTGGAAAAGACAATGCTTGTTTGAAACATAGTTATTTTATTTAGACAAGTACATTAGACAGAAAATAGAATTATTATAATTATAGATTTTAGATTATTTTTAGATTTTTTTTAGATTTTAGATCTATAGAATTATAGATTATTATAATAATAGAATTATTATAGTTATTATACTTTTAAAAACACAAATAAATACATTTTTCCAGTATTTCCAGGGCAATGATACGTTTTACCTCATTACAAAAACCTCTTCCAATACAAATGTGAATATGAAAACAGATATGAATATTTTGAGCATAAAAACAGATATACAAATAGAGATTGCATTGTACCCCAATACATACACATGAAGGAAGTGTACACAATATCAACAGAACAATGAAACTGTTATCAAAGAAAACAACGGAGCACTGCATTCTGGGTGAAGAGAGAGAGAGTGGAAACTAGGTGGAAACGAAATAATCTAATCAAACACAAATCTTTAATAATATAAAAGGGAGACAGAAGGAGATAAGTACAAAGAGCATTTTTTAAAGAACATTATCCTGAGGAAAGATTATTGTGTTCTGAGAATGTAAGACACAGAGAGTACGAGAGAGAGGCTTTATTCATGTTTCAGACAGAATTTTATCTTCCTGTTCTGCAGATGAATCTTACGCTCTTAAAAAAAATGGTCTTCGGTGAATCTTCAAGGGTAAATTTGATGATATTGTGTCCTTAAAGGTTTTATTTGGAAGCTTATCTTATAGGGAAACACTACTGTAGCATGATAATGTCCAAATCACACATGCTGAATATTTGGCCATTCTGGTGCTGCAAAAAATACGCCTCAATTTGTATTTTATTGTGGCACAGAAGGTTATGATGCTGCCTCACAACTTCAGGGTTTCTCCTGAGCTTAGTGTCTGGGCATAATTTTGCTTGTTCGCTGCACACACGCACATGCACACACACGCACACGCGCACACGCACACGCACACGCACACACACACACACACACACACACACACACACACACACACACACACACACACACACACACACACACACACACACACAAAGACAGGTAAATTGGTGACTCTAAATTGCACAATACTGCCCTGTCCTATCCAGGGTTCCCTTGATCGAGTCTGGATGAACTGTGACCAGGATAAAGTGTTTGCTAAGGTGAATAAATGATTGTGAAGACACATTGTGAAGGCAGTATATTATATCATAACATTTAACTGGTTGTGCATTGCATAATAAAATAATTTGTTCCTTTTTTGGTATGTGTATTGTGTTATGTAGATTCACAGATTTATGTATATTTGCTAATTCATATACCATATACTTATACTATTTTTTTCTAAACAATACATGTTTTTTCTCATCTGATTAAGAAGAAACTAAATGCACGTTTCAGAATTAGTGTAACCAGTCAATTATAATCTTTTTTTTTCTTAACAGAAAACAAATCATTCTCTTGTTCTCACTTTGATTATGTTGTTTATTATGCCACAATCTCAGATGGTTTGTGTGTTCCTGAGGATTGATCTCATATAACTGGACTGCTATGCTTGTGTGTTTGTGTGCTCAAGATCTGTTTAAAACTCAGTTGCATTCTTAACTTCTTTAATCTCGTCTTGCACATTACTTTATTACTTTTCTTATCTTGTTTTCATTTTTTCTTTCATTTTCTCCACTCTCTCGGCCATCTCATAATATCAATGGGTTTTGCATCTCAGAATGAAACCCATTACTTTCTAGAACATTTTTTACTCCATACTGTATCTCTGCTCCTCATGCTTGCAATCTTGGTTTAATATTTAATATTGCAGCATGGTCTACTTATGTAGAGAGATAACCTACATGTATTTTATTCTGGTGAGTGCCAACTGGAAATAATCTTGGTGTATTCCTTCTTGAAGCTAGTTCTGGTCAAGAAGTGCATAGGTACAGTATGTTTTATATGGAGAGCAAATATATGTCTGGTATATATAGTCAGGTTTCCCTAGGTCATTTATCTGTAAATATCCCGTTTTAAATACAGAAGCTTGCCGTGCAGTGAGGATGCATCTGTCACAAGTTGTTGTGCTTACATAGACCGAGAAAGAGCTTAGCTCTGGTGTTGTTTCTGTAGTTCAGTGCTCAGTGTTCTCCCTGTGGAGAAGGATGTAGAGGGACTAATTAATGAGTGTGAAACAGATGATGAAAGGACTTTGCGTGTGTGTGTGTGTGTGTGTGTGTGTGTGTGTGTGTGTGTGTGTGTGTGTGTGTGTGTGTGTGTGTGTGTGTGTGTGTGTGTGAGAGAGAGAGAGAGAGAGAGAGAGAGAGAGAGAGAGAGAGAGAGAGAGAGACTTCATAAGTAAAAATAGAAAGCAATTTTGATCATAATGCCAGACAGAACCTTATAAGTCATAAAATCATTATTTTACATTCTGTATATTAATGTAGATTTTTCATAGTGTTTCCCACCCACAGCTCCAGGGTCCCTAGTTTAATCTTGAGCTTAAGTTATTGGCTGTGTAGAATATTTACACTACCTCCCTGTGTTCATGTTGGTTTCCTGAGGGTTGTACTGGCCAAAATCATGCTGGCAGGTGGACTGGCAACACTATATCACAAGTAGCTGTGAACGATTTTATGAATGTATGTGTGAATGGATTGGCAACCCTTCTGTTGTGAATTATTCTGTTCTGCATCCTGGGATTCTTCCTGGGATTGCCTCCAGACCCACGATTACAGTGACCAGGATAAGGAGCTTACTGAAGATGATTAAAGATAAATGAATGAATTTGTTTATCTGTGTATATGTTTATAGAGTATGTATGTTTGACAGAAATAGTGGGCATTGTTTCACTGCTTATATATCTGCTACTATATGCTCAAATCCATCAATGCTGCCATAATTATTGTAAGGAGGTGCTTCCTGTTGTGCTCCAACCTGGAAGTAACAAATATAAAATGTCCTTCTATTAAATATGCATCTTATATCGCTGAGTTTGAAATACAAAAATACAGAGATACACAAGCACTATCCGAGTCTTGCTAAACAACTTCACTAATGGGAAATGATACTAAATCCACAATAAAGATATGTTGGATTACTGTTATTCACAAAATTTCTACCAGATAGGGGAAGAAATAAATTAATCACCTGTTCAGCAAGGAAAAAGCTTTACTATTTCCCCCAATAGTATTATATCTAACATTTGAATGCTTAAATTCACAGTAAAATGAACATTTTTACTGGCAGTAGAGCTGTAAAGGTTGTTACAATTGTTAATATTTACAGTATTCATACTATATGTTCACAGTAATGGCATGTTCTGTATTTTTAAGTGGGCTGATGGTGCACACTGTGCAAAATATTTAATGGAATAATTGTTTAATGCAGTGCGGTTATCTCTATCAATATCTGCCTAATGCTGTGCCTATTAAGCTCTACACTTACTGTGCACTTCAATATTAGCACCTGTACACCTGCACATTCATGCAGTTATTATATCAGCTAATCATGTGGCAGCAGAACAATGCATAAAATCATGCAGATACAGGTCGAAAGCTTTAGTTAATTTTCACATTAAACATCAGAATGGGGACAAAGTGTGATCTCTGTAACATTGATCATGGCATGGAAGTTAGTAACAGATGGGCTGGTTTGAATATTTCAGAAACTGCTGATATCTTGTGAGTTTTACACACAACAGTCTCTAGAGTTTAGACAGAATGTTGCTAAAAAAAAACCAACAACATCGAGTGAACAGTTCTGTGAGTGGAAACACCTTTTTGATGAGAAAGATTAGAGGAGAATGGCCAGACGAGTTGTTCGAGTTGCCAGGAAGGATACAGTAACTCAAATAATCACTCTTTACCACCCTGATGAGCAGAAAAAAATTCAGTATGTACAAAACAACCTTGAGGTTGATAACATCAGCAGAAGATCACATCAGGTTCCACTCATCATTTTACATCAGCCAAGTGCAAGAATCTGTGGCATTGACGCACCTAGACTGGACAATTGAAGATCACTTAGGCTTTTTCCATCTTCGATGGAATTCGGTGTCGAATTCCCAGGAGATTAGAGGTTTCTGATAGCAAATTCAAAAACCAGCCCATCTGGTACCATCAACCATGCCATTTTTAAAGTCACTGAGATTTTGAGACATTTTCCCCAATTTTAATGTTTAATGTGAACATTAACTGAAGCTCTTGACTTTATTTGCATGTTTTTTGATTGTTCACAGGATTTGCAGATGAAATATCTGTATGAATGTGCATTTGTATATGTGGACCTAATAAACTAGATAAACTCTAATAAAATCTTTCTTTACTTTCATTTTTAATGCAGGGAAAGTCTTTTGTATTTGACCGAGTCTTTCCCACCAACACCACACAAGATCAGATCTACAACAGCTGTGCCAAACAAATTGTTAAAGGTGAGTGTGTGTATAATAACATGGAACATCTTATACAGGTAACATCTGTCTTAGATGGATAGGCTACAGATCCTGCATCACCCTGAGCAGTACAGCACCTTTACTGAAAGTGAGTAAGTAATTCTGGTAATGAATCATTTCACAGCAAATTTGCTAGCTGTTAATTGCTTAGAACTGCAAAGTTCACGTTTAAGGTTTGATACTCTTTTGTGAATTAAAATATAAAAACAAAACTATCAGACATGCAGCCAATGAGAAACACCAGCAAGCTTATATTTCTGTTAATCCTTGGTTTTATGTAAAGGTAATTTAAGGAATTTAAAATAGAAAGGACGTTTTATGAATCCAAGAGGCTTGGGATGTCAGATCTGCATGGTTTATAAACCATTGTACTTCCTACACTGCACTAAAATGGGGCCTTTTCAAAGCGAGGGCAAGAGAAAGGAAGAGGACAGACATTGGATAGAGCGAATTTAAGTCAGTTTAAGTGTGTGCACATTAACCATCTGGCCAGTGGAGATAAGTATTTGTATTGGTTTGCTCCCCATTTCCCAGCTGTATTTCTTCGATTGTTCCATTTTTGTCTGCTGTTCAAATTATCTCCACTCCACTCTCTTGCACTGTGACTCTTACAAGCTTAAAATCTAGGACCCCTCTAGACTCTCTCTCTCTCTCTCTCTCTCTCTCTCTCTCTCTCTCTCTCTCTCTCTCTCTCTCTCTCTCTCTCTCTCTCTCTCTCTCTCTCTCTCTCACACACACACACACACACACAGACTGCACTGCACATTCATGATATCAGTACAGAAAAGCAGCCCTTTCATCAGCTAAATGGTTTCTTTTCACTTTAACAGAAGTAAATTCAGCTACCATAATTTAATGTATATATTTAAAATAACCTACCAGCTGTGGTTGAATTGGCACCAATGAGAAACTAGTAAAAACTAAAACTGGACTTCTACAAGATCAGTTTATAGGAACGATTTTCAATTTTCAATTTACTGTACATGAGCATCTGTAGTGTAAATAAAAAAATCTTGTGGCCACAAAGACACTGTAACAGACAAAAAGGAAGAATTAAACTAAATTAACTCCCAGATATGAACCAAACTAATCTATCATTAACAGTGATCGGCATCAACATGGTGTGAAATGTTATCATGCAAAGAAGTCATGCAAACTTACTACAAGAGTGGGATAAAAAGCCAGTCTGTAGTTTGCGGTTGATCACCTGCAGTTGTCTTCCCTGGATTTCCAAATGAAACAAAACATAACTGTTTGTCCATAGTGATCAGCACTATGTATGAAGTAAAAAACATAAAAGCTTTTAAGCCAAAGTTCCATCATATTATAAAACCAATTTTGTCGATTGTAAAAGACACTTCAGAAAATACACAGGGATATATTCTGTTATTATTTAATGGCATCCTGAGATTGAGGCCACCTTATGTGACACTCTAAAAGCAAATTCTCAACAGTGGTACATGGTATGTGAATGTTAGTTTTATTTAGAAATATATTAATACAGTATATACTAAAAAGTACTTAAAACATGTTTTAAACATAACGTAATAATTTGAATCTTTCCCCCCTCACTTTAGATGTGCTGGACGGATACAATGGTACCATCTTTGCATATGGACAAACATCCTCTGGCAAAACCCACACTATGGAGGTAAAGACAATCAGCTTCATCAATATATTTATTAATTTTTAGTTTTCACCATGGCTGAGATCTTTTGCTTTTGATCAGGGAAAGCTCCATGAACCCGACAACATGGGCATTATTCCAAGGATCACTGATGACATCTTCAACTACATCTTTGCCATGGATGAAAACTTGGAATTTCACATCAAGGCAACAATTACATAACCATTTCAATTATTTCTAAATAACATTCATGATTTAGCTATAAAGAATGTGCTATGTGGCATTATTAACAATGCTACATACAATATTGATCTAAAGCTTTTCATGCATCCCACAAAATCTTTCTTTCCTCTTCTTTTATGCAGGTTTCTTATTTTGAAATCTACATGGATAAAATTAGAGACCTGCTTGATGGTGAGAAAGAAAGACACAGATTAAACATAAACATCAGAAAATTGAGAGGGAGAGAGAGAGCGAGAGCGAGAGCGAGAGAGAGAGAGAGAGAGAGAGAGAGAGAGAGAGAGAGAGAGAGACTGGCATGATGTGCTGTGACAGAATGCAGTCACTCATTTGAATTCTGCTTGAACATTTGAATTTTTTTTATCACACAGTTGCCTAGACAGCTAGTGAAGCTGATCTTCATGTACAGTTTATTTTTCCTGACTCATGCAACACAGTTTGATCATTTTTTGTGTCAAACTCATATGGTTCAGATTTATATGCGCTATAGATTAAATATGAACAATTTAGATTGGGCTGTCAGAATGTATTCTGCTACTCTAAAGACTAATTATTTTTCTGCCTGATCTGGGTTATATTTCTTATATTTGTTAATTGAAAGGTGAATCTCACTTTTCTTTATTGAGTGAATACTTTCCATGTGTTTTACTTAGTATAATAATAGGTTTTGTTGTATTTTATTGTATATTCTGTGAATATAGCCTTTTCTGCCCCCTCCTTCTCTCTCTCAGTGAGTAAGACAAACCTGTCAGTGCATGAAGACAAGAACAGGGTCCCATATGTCAAGGTAAGATAGAACAGAATGAGAGTTGAAGATCAGCATGATTATGTTTGATAAAAGACTGCTGAAGTAAAAACCTTGGTTGGGTACTGGGTTGAGTCAGATAGTAGAGACAGCAGAGAAAAATACTAGCATTGTATTTGGCTTAACAATAAAAATGTACATGTACATTTTACAATGATCTATCAGTAGGTCTCAAGACTTGTTTAGACTAGAATGGGAATGAAATCTGGCAGTGTAAAAACAGACTGTCAGAAGATCAGAAGATCTGCAACGAGAGTTTAGGCAGTTATAAAGACAAGGCATCAGAACATATCTGTACCATATACTGAAAGAAACCTTTAATCACATTCAAACGTCTGAACGGATATCTCTGATATCGTTCATTTTTGTGACGGCAGAGGAATTTGAGAAAGCTAATTAACTAAATGTCAGTTAGTATAAAATATATTTTCTTCTAAGAGTATACAGGCTTTTGCACTCCACTGTATCACGCATAAAACACCGATATATGAATCCTGTGCAGTATAATGCAAGTAGGGTAGATAAAACATTCAACTGCAGTCTGAACTGTGATGGATTCACATAGGGAAGTATGTTCCAAACTCACAGTACTGTTGTACTGGTTGTACTTGAGTACAGCTGTACTTGCATTGTACTGACTAAAATTCAGACTGGCATAATTGAATATCACTGCTGTATCACACAAAATCAAGGCTTACTTGTATCACTGTTTGTGATGTACATGTGTGTGACAGGGTTGTACAGAACGCTTTGTTTCCAGTCCTGAGGAAATGATGGATATAATTGATGAAGGGAAATCTAACCGCCATGTAGCTGTTACCAGTGAGTTTTCCACTATAAAAAACTTTATTCAAAAATCACAACATATATTATTATAATGTTTTGTCTACCATTTAATTTGAACCCAGATAAAATTCTGTAATATCAATTCCAAATATTATGGATTGTTGAACTCTCATTGGGACAATTTTAGCTTTCAGTAACCTTGGTCATTTGCTTCTTTAGATATGAATGAGCACAGCTCCAGGAGTCATAGCATCTTCCTCATAAATATCAAACAAGAGCATGTGGAGACAGAGCAGAAACTCAGTGGCAAGCTCTACCTGGTGGACTTAGCTGGCAGTGAAAAGGTAAGGCCTAGGATTGTGTCAGAGTGGAGTGTTATGAGCTGTACCAGTTTATTAGACTAAGTTAAGTGGAAAATAGACTTGTATGTCTTGAAACTTTTTAATCTCCTTACATATTACTAGAAGATTTTCTTGGTAAGTGAATATTTTATGTGACACTGAGGTTGTATGCAGCTTGGCTCCAAGTTAACATCAAGCAAAACACACATACTATATTAGAACTGGGTATAAACCTGAACATCTCAAGGATGCAAAAGAGGCACCTGTGGCACTATGGGTTGCATTATTGCCCCACAACTCCAGGATTCTTGACTCAACCCCGATCAGGTTGTTGTCTATGGAGAGTTCGTCTGCACTTTATCCCTGTGTTCATATGGATTTGCTTTTGGTTTCCTCCCACTATCGACAAGCACACTGATTACTGGACTGGTTACATTGCCCTCAGATGAATGAGGGTGTGAATTCTCTTGCCTTTTGCCCAGTACTGCTACGATACGCTCTGGATTCTCCATAATCTTAAGCAGGATAAAGCGATTAGTGAAGATGGATGATTAATCTGAAACCTTCAGCAATCCACACCAAGACAGTGGTGGATCAATGTTTATGTAACTTTTGAGCCCTTGAGCAAGGCCCTTAACCTTCTCTGCTTAACCCTGTTCCCTAACCAGCCAGGATATTGTGAAAAAAATAATTCTACTGTGCTGTAAAGTGGATGTAACAAATATTGACTGCATATTTATCATGCTACCAAATGGCTACATAAAACAGTCCAGTAATATAAAATAAAACATTTGCAGAAGTTAGCAAATGCAAACAAATCTTTGCTCTCATCACCTGTTGGACAAAAATCCAGAAGATAAGTGATTAAGGATAAATTCCTTCACTATTTTTTTAACCCATGTGTGAAAGAAAAAGAATACCTAAAACATAGAACCTTTCTGTTTTTCCTTTAGTATTAGACCACCAGGTTGGTTTCCTTCAGAAGTAATGGTGGCTGTATGTTGTAAGTTGTATCTCTCCATAACAGAGGCAATATTAAACAGTGCCAATACTGTATGCGTCAAGTCCTCAAAGACAAGCTGTTGCTTCATGTGTTTGTTTCTCAGACAGAAGGAGACAACAATTTATTGCTCCCAGGGACAGACAAATCAGCCAATGGAAACACCAATTGTGCAAATGCAAACTTGCTTTGTCATTTCATCAGCAAGTTTCCCTTGCTACGTCTAGGTATAGACATAGATATTATTTCTTTGATGGCCAAGAGCAATTGCTTTACAAATAAATAATAAAATAAATATATTAGCTATAGAAATGTCAGCTTTTTTTTATTTAGGTTGCGTTTGCTTGCCATGCTTTCTGCTTTTATCACTAGCTAGTGGTCAGTGGTGTCTTTGCTGGCTGCATTGATTTCAGTCCTTTGGTTTCCTCAACTGCCATTGTGACCACTATGCATGCTCACATACCAGAACAAACCTTTCTTAGCCTTTCATGCACATACAGTACGAGTTCCTTTAAAAACTGATTAAATTTATGTATGTAAATGTATTATATAACAGCCCTTACTTGAGCTGCTATACCAGAATATGGATCACTTGCATAAGTTGAAGATTCATCTTCACATTTGTCCAGGCAGACTTGCAGCACATTAAATGCTATTTGTTAATTAATGCTACATTAATTACTAGGGTTACAATCTGAATTTTTGAATGCACCACTGGTAGGCTATGAGCACTCACCCTTAACGTAGAGCTCATTTTAAAACCCAACCGAAGAAAGTACCTCAGGGTCTGTTTTGGCACACAATTCAGCTTTAATAAGCTCCACCAGGCTTTGCATTTTTCTGCTCTCTTTAGCTCAGGCCTGCTGCCAGCTCCCCTACAATGTGTTCTAATGCAAGGATGCTCCTTTTCTCCTCTCCACAGAGCTGATCTGCTGAATCCTTTGTCAGCTGCTGTTTATACTTTGATCATGCTGCAAGGCGAAACTTAGTTTTCTGGGTTGGCTTGTAGTTCTTAGCATCTTTACATCATTAAGACCCAGCTGAATAGGCACCATTTCTTCCATAGTCTGTAATATATGCATTTTATGTCACAAGATATTTGAGCATTGATCATGTCTATCATCCAATTCCAGTGTGGCTTGACCGAACAAATAACTTTGCGCAATTAAACACAGGACATCAGTAAGTTCAAAAAGGTTCTAAGTTAAACAGTTCACAAGTTATAATATATGAATACCACATTATTATATTCTATCAGAAACAATTTGTCATGTTTGCTCTTTGAGTCAATAAATTCAAAACAAAGTTGCCATCAGGCAAGGTGCATATAACCCTCTCTTTAAGAGAGCAGATCGTACCATAATTATTTTTAACGATACATATTTTTGGAAGAATCGAATGATATAAACAAAAGATTCTTCAAAGTTTGTGAGCATTTGTTTCTTTATGCTCACAAACACATTTATCTTATACCTCTTGATCTTTCTCTCTTCAAGGTGAGCAAGACAGGTGCAGAAGGGTCTGTCCTAGATGAGGCCAAAAATATCAACAAATCTCTTTCTGCACTGGGCAATGTGATATCAGCCCTGGCTGAGGGAACGGTGAGCTCAGCAACTACAAGAGTCATTAAATCTAATTATCCATGTTCTGTTTTTATCACTGTGAGCATACACAAAATATTCTCTCTAAAATGAATTACAGGTTTTAAATCATGCTTTTTTTTTTATCTTTCTGGCTGCAGAAGACCCATGTGCCTTACAGGGACAGCAAAATGACCCGAATTCTCCAGGACTCGTTAGGTGGAAACTGCAGAACCACCATGTTTATCTGCTGCTCGCCTTCTTCTTACAATGAGGCTGAGACCAAATCTACACTCATGTTTGGACAACGGTAACAGAGTACAAAAACAGGACTGAGCGTATTCTTTTCAGTTATACAGTACATACTGGAAAGGCATTATAACCCATGACCATAATTTTACGGTAGTTTTAAGCATACGCTCTTCTCCACCTACATCTCTCAGTGCTAAAACCATAAGGAACACAGCATCAGTGAACCTGGAGCTGACAGCAGAGCAGTACAGGAGGAAGTATGAGAAGGAAAAGGAAAAGAACAAGATTCTGAAGGAAACCATCCAGAGACTGGAGGCTGAACTCAATCGCTGGCATAATGGTAAAGTCTAGTTTTAATACCAGTCATGTTTATAACAGACACAATCAAGATTGATTTAAATTACCTGTGTATGTTTGGTAAGGCTTTACATGCACTAAAGCAGGATGCATTTGTACCTTAAATACGGCTAGCCTGTTAGCCTGGACATATGCTGTTTTTTTTAGCTCCATGGAGAGGGGTAAAGAGAAAAGAAAAAAGCATATGGTCTCTGCTCACCTTCTGATATTAAAGAAATACTAACAAGGGCTGGAAAATGGCTGACTAAGGCTGTTTGATCTTGAGCTGAGGATTTAGAAGACACCCAAGAAAATGGTCACAAAATAGTGAAAATTATGTTGTAGGTGAAGCAGTCCCTGAAGTGGTGCAGGACAACAGTGCGTGTGTCGTGGAATCTGAGCTTTGTGAAGATGGTGCTTTAGATGAGAGCAGCGGTGGCCCATCCTCAGTTCACCTCACAGTTACAGAGGGGGATTTATGCAAACTTTACAAGCAGCTGGATGACAAAGTAAGTATAGATTGGGCGCATAACGCTGTCTGGTGAAAATAACTGTGCTTTTTTCCCCCAACAAGAAAGAAAGATGTGATAGACAATGAACTAGCTTTTCAGGGGTCTATATGAACAAGTAGTCCCTGGTATGAAAAGTTGAGTAGCCTTTGCCTAGAACATACAGCAGTGTGTACTAAAGTGTGCGCATAAGCGATTCTAAAAACAGTTACAGTAGATTGTCAGCCTGTGAGTTAAACCTCTATCTACACTGACAGTAAACATGTGTGTGTGTGTATATATATATATATATATATATATAATCATACAGAATGTATGAAAATTTTCTATGTATATTGTTAAATATATGCCACCTAATATTCACTTTGGCCTCTGTCTCTCTTCCTGATTGCAGGATGATGAGATTAACTTGCAAAGTCAACTGGTGGAAAAACTGAAGAAGCAAATGCTGGATCAGGAGGAGGTGGAGAATTTTTTTTGTTTGTGATCTCTGTTCTCAGATATTCGTTGTTTTCAGGTTTCTTCCACCAAGTCTTTTAATTTTTTGTTATTAATATGCTATTTCTAAATGTGCCTAATGGCAATATATATTATGACTGTTTGTGCACATAGTTTTTGGCATCGTCACGTGCAGACAATGAGCGGATCCAGTGTGAGCTGAGCCACCTTCATGTTGAGAGTGAGAGTGCTAAAGCAGAAGTTAAGGAAGTTTTGCAGGCTCTGGAAGAATTGGCTCTAAGCTATGACCAGAAGAGTCATGAGGCAGAAGACAAGAGTATGGAGAATAAGTTGCTCACCCAAGAGCTTGCCCAGAAAATGGTGAACCTTGTCTTGATTGCTGTTTCAACTACTGTTTGATGAGGATCCTTAGTGGAAACTTGCCATTTCATTCATTCCATTTTAACTTGGCTAGGGGTAATTTATACTTTAGACAGATTTGATGTGCTTGGAGACTGAATTCTCGCAGCTGCAGGATGTGAATAGCCAACAGAGGAAACGCATCACTGAGGTTCTAAATAACCTGCTGAAGGACCTGAGTGACTTCAGCATCATCTTGGGCAGTGGAGAAATCAGACTGGTATGTAAATCCATTAGTTCTTAATCTCTGTTTAAGATTAGTTTATCCACATACACTTATTTACTGCACACATTTCATAATTTATATTCGTATATTGCTTTTCTCCTACTCCTCTGACTATATTATTTGGTCTCCATAGCCACATGATCTCTCTGGTGTGTTAGAGGGGGAGTATGCCGTGGTGTGCGTTTACATTAGTAAGGTAAAATCAGAGCTGAAATCCCTAGTAAACCGCTGTAGGCAACTAGAAAACTTTCAGACAGACAGCCAACGCAAAATGGAGGAGACTGGGAGAGAATTGTCATCTTGCCAACTGCTCATATCACAGGTGAGAAGACATAAATGCGCACACACACTAACAATGTTAAAAACTGCCTGTACTGTTCACTGTGTTTTTGGCATACATGTGCAGCATGAGGCAAAGATTCGCTCCCTGACTGAGTACATGCAGAATATGGAGCTGAAAAAGAGGCAGCTGGAGGAGAACTGTGACTGTCTTGTGACTGAGATTGCAAGATTACAGAATGCAGGCAAGCCTGTGTAAACAATACCTAAATAAAACACACACAATCATGCCAAGGAAATGGATGCATTTCAGGGATACTAAGTGCACTACAAACAAACATGCTGATATGATAAAAAATGGCTGTTCAAGTAAATATCAATCAACAATTTAATTAATTAAACAAACAGTGCTTAGAAAGCATATAATGGTTTACCTGGTGGTCTAAGGATCAGGTTATCTGCTGTGACAACCCATAAAGGGAGCAACAGAAGGAAAAATTTACTTAAAGCATAAAATACTCATGAAAAACTGCCAATAGTTATACTGAAAGGTAGCAAAGACCTGCACATAGCTACCCAGGGACAGGCAATATATATTCGTTTGAGAGTGTGTTCAATAACAGCTTCTTTATTTACAGAAAGCCTTCAAGAGAACCAGCAAGACAATGAGGAATCTGGGGAGCCTAAGGTCAACACAAAATATCTGGTTAGACATATATATATTAATTTACTACTACTGATGTGTAGTCATGGAAATGCCACATAAATTTTCATATTCTGCTTGCTGGAATATTGTTAATTTTAAAGGTAATAATGTTTTTATGGTAAACAGCATAGAGGCAATCATCTTGAATCACAGCACAAACAACTTGTACGCCTACGTGATGACATCAACAACAAGCAGAAGATAGTTGACGAACTCACAGAGTCAGTGATAGCAGTGTTATGCTCTCCTTTTTAAATATGTAACCCTTCATCTCGGGAAAATGTTTACCCATGTTTTTTCTCTCCTTCATTCTAGTGAAAATCAGAGGCTGGTTGTGGAATTACAACAATTGCATGCTGAGTTTGCAACCCTGAAAAGTCGGGAGTGTGAAAAGAGTGCCCGGCTTGAAGAGCTCCAGTGAGTTTTTACATATAAATATATACAATATTAGATTTACATAGATGATGGACAAGTAAACAGAATTCAAAAAGAATCAATGTTAGAAAAGACTGGTGATTCCGTCACTGCAGTAACAGAATATGGATGTTGACTGACCATAGAATATTCGTCCTGGCTAATGATTGGAAAGCAGACTAGATTGGAGAGTACTTCTAAAATGACTTACAATGTGTTTGGAGAATCTTTTAACATTATATTCAAACTTGAAACAAGAAAACAGCAGACATTTGCCTAACTGGCTCTCATTCTCAACAAAAATGGCAAACGCTACCTTTTAAACCACAATGCTAATGAATTCTCAAAATGTGAAGGTCTGGATTTTTTCAAAATAGAATTTATAAAAACTGGAGTGTCCCGTTGACGAATTGTGTATTATGTGTACATTTCTATCCATGTTGTTCATTTGCAGGGACAAAGCAAAGTGTGAAAAAACTGATTATCTGTTTAAAAAAAATGTACAGGCTACACACATACAATGCCACAAACAGCAAACATTAGATATAGTGCGAACAATATTAACAAACCGTGGCTGGTGTATTAATCATTGTATTAATAAATCATTTTTAATAAAAGGTGTACTGTATGCATTTACTTCAGATAATTGGTAAAGCTAAATTGATACTTATGGTCGATCTCTGATTAACCTTAAGACCTGACTTGTTTATCATTCGGAGTGCTTTATAGCAGCAGACGTTGAGCAGATTTAGGCCTTTTCAAAGCTTATTGTAGTTCTAATAGTACATCTAAGGTGCAGTTTTTAGGGTGCCACAATTATAAAGAATTATATTTATACTGCATTTGCTGAAAAAACACAAGGCTAGCCAAGAGGATGAGAAGATTTATATAAAGTAATGCATGTGGCTATTAAAGAATAGGATACAGACTGTTAAAGATTACTGGTCACGATAGTGCGTGTTGTGGCAGTTGCTGCAGTTTCAGTCGTTGGATCAGAAGTGGTGGGTTTTTGATGATATGGCAGGTATGGCATCCAATTTAATGGATCTGCAGACTGTTTAGGTAGTTGGGCCATGATAGTTGTTTGTTAGTTTGTTTGATAGTTTGTTGGAACAGGTTTATTTGGTAGCAGTAGTGGAAGATTTTACAGGAAAAACCATGTGATAATGTGAGGGCCTATGATAGCAATGCATGGGGCCAAATGAAAAATACATCTGATTGAAAGGATTCTCAGACTTGTGAGGGTCATAGGCAACACTGGACAGCATTGTGGGTGGAGCAGTTTTAGTGGGTGTAGTAGGCACTTTTGCAGGAAAAGCCCAAGGATATCCATAAATCATGGGTTTTTGATGGTATGACAGGCGGCCATGGGGACGCTGCATCTGATTAAAGGAATATGCAGACTGCTGCGGGTCAATAGCAACAGTTGTGGATGCTATGACATTTGTTGCAGTTTTAGTGGTTGGAGCAATAATTGTTGGGGCAGTAGTGGGTGATTTTTCAAGAAAAGCCCAAGGATAGCCATAAGGCTTTAGTTTGTGATTGTTCACCATGGGGCCAAATGGAGAATACTGCTGGTCAAAAGGACAGGGAGGTTGTTGGGGGTTACTAGCAACAGTAGTGGATGTTGTGGCAGTTGCTCGGAAAGTAGTTGCAGTTGGAGCAGTAGTAGGTGCTTTTGCAAGATAGACCCTAGGATAGCCATAATGCTGGGGTTTGTGATGGTGCACCATGGGGCCAAATGGATAATAATGTGGATTAAAAGGATATGGAGGTTGTTGGTGGTTACTAGCAACAGTATTGGATGTTGTAGCAGTTGTTTGGGAAGTAGTTGCAGTTGGAGCAGTAATGGGTGCTTTTGCAGGATAGGCCCAAGGATAGCCATAAGGCTTTAGTTTGTGATTGTGCACCATGGGGCCAAATGGAGCATACTGCTGATCAAAAGGACAGGGAGGTTGTTGAGGGTTACTAGCAATAGTAGTGGAAGTTGTGGCAGTTGTTTGGGAAGTAGTTGCAGTTGGAGCAGTAGTAGGTGCTTTTGCAGGATAGGCCCAAGGATAGCCATAAGGCTTTAGTTTGTGATGGTGCACCACTGGATCAAATGGATAATAATGTGGATTAAAAGGATATGGAGGTTGTTGGGGGTTACTAGCAGCAGTAGTGGAAGTTGTGGCAGTTGTTTGGGAAGTAGTTGCAGTTGGAGCAGTAGTAGGTGCTTTTGCAGGATAGGCCCAAGGATAGCCATAAGGCTTTAGTTTGTGATTGTGCACCTTGGGGCCAAATGGAGAATACTGCTGATCAAAAGGACAGGGAGGTTGTTGGGGGTTACTAGCAATAGTAGTGGATGTTGTAGCAGTTGTAGTTGGGGCAGTAGTGGGTGCTTTTGCAGGATAGGCCCAAGGATAGCCATAATGTGTGGGTTTGTGATAGTGCACCACTGGGTCAAATGGATAATAATGTGGATTAAAAGGATATGGAGGATGTTGCAGGTTACTAGCAACGGTAGTGGATGTTGTGGCAGTTGTTTGGGAAGTAGCTGGAGCAGTAGTAGGTGCCTTTGCAGGAAAAGCCCAAGGATAACCATAAGGCTTGGGTTTGTGATGGTACAGCATGGGGTCAAATGAATAATGCATCTGAGGGAAAGGATACATCATATCAGTAGCTGGGGCATTTGTGGTAGTGACTGATTGAGCAGTACTCATTCTGGCAGGGCTTTCCCAAGAATATCCATTATACATGTAACCAAAAATATAGGACATAGGATGCTCTGAATTTCTGGCAGGGCCTGTTGTAACTGTAGAAATATTTGTGGTCCTTGTAGTATCCTTAGGAATGGTTACATCAGGCTTATGACTCTGGTAAGACATGATTCTAACATGACCATAGGGATGAGCATCATGGGAATCAGGGCAGGAAAGTATAAGTTCCTCGTTACCATACAGCACAGAGAGAAACCTTTCGTCACCCTGGGGAAAATATAGATATTTAGGATGGAAACAAACAATTAAGCAAATTTAAAGCTGCCAAGAAGAACTACCTTAATTTGCCAGCAGCTGCTTTGGTATGGAGCAGTGACCACAACTCCATCAGTCTCAGACTCTGCAGTGATACCACATGTGCTGCTTGCTGATATAAAAGAGTCCCATTTGCCATTCACTAGAACAAAGAATGAATCATGTTGTTGTAAACTGATAGAAAAGTTGCATGGACTTGAACCAAACACTACATGTTGGCACAAAAGAAAATCTCCTGACATGACCATCCAGGACCAAAAACTTGCTTGCAGTAAACAAGAGAAAAAGCTTACCCTTTAGTTTGAGAGCATTTGCAGAATCGCAGTTTAACTTGGTCACCATACGAGATGTAAGGCATGAGACATTAGGTTTATATATAGCTAAAGGACAAGACATTTTCATAGGCAGTCCCCACAGAAGCAGTGGCAGAACATGACCTTCTCCCTGGATGGAAATTTATATATAAAAACAAAACAGAAAAATGCTTAAAACAGGGTTGCCCAACACCAGTCCTAGAGATTTGTACAATATAGTGATTTATCTGCTGAAAAAAAAACAAAAAACAAAAAAACACTTGATTCGGTGTTTTATAATGTTTAGTATGTGTGAGGGAAACCACAACAATATTCTGAGCTTTATACCTTCTGGACTGACAAGGAATCCAGTTTAATTTATTTTATTGTAAGACTAGGCACAAGCACTTTTTGATATGACCAGCAGGACTGGAAGTATAGGGACAAATACACCAACTGCATGATATAGTCAAACAAGACCTGCACAGAGGATAAGTTACTAGCTGCAAAATGAACCCATTCCATACATTTGCTCTAAAACATGTCCAAAGAACTACAAGTCCAAGAACTACATGTTGCATCATCATAGCAGCATCACCTATTACAGCAACACAAGTAATCAGTCATTGCAAAAGCACAGCACAAACCTGTTGGGTAACATGACAGCCTTTATAATGTACAGTAAAGACAGCCTCTGTGGGACCTTGAGTCAGGGAAAGTCCACAGTTGACAGGTATCTGAGTCAGTGGGACTGGGCCATCACCTGAGAAAAATCTTGTTAATTTTTTGGATACCAGTGTGTATACTACTATTATTTTGTCTATTATTATACAGTAGAGACAATTTAATAGTCTAGATGCTATACATCCAGGTCAGTATAATCACCTCCATCAATCATGAAGTTGGGCATGATACTTCCTTGAACACGCAGGGTCATAGCATCACCACCACAATACACAGTGGGATTTAATTGCCTCAGCTTTGACTCCACCAATGTATGCCATGCTACCATGTAGAATATACACATTTTCAAAAAGGAGAAATAGATGACACAATTGGCAAGACTCTATATGACAACCTGCCCATTATTACCTGTTGAAGCAGGTTGATCAGACTGATATCCTGCATAGTCCTCAAACCCAGCTTGTGGATTTGTGCCATTACTTTCCTTGTTTTTAATTGAGATCAGCTTTGTACCACTCCCAATATCTAAACTCCCAACTATCTCTAAGCAAAATGAACCCAGAGTTGCAGACATTATAATAAGAAAATTGGCTTGCCACATTGTGTTAAATTAGTTTGGACAGGACAGACCAACAGTTCTTTGGTGGAATAGAAAGTGAAAACCTCCATGCTGCCTGTATTTAACTTTTTTTTTTTAAATTTATGTTTATTGGCTTCCCTATGAGCTCAGTCAATCACAGTGCCCTCCAGGTGTGGCAAATTAGTGTGCTTGTGCTGTTTAATGGGATAGACCACAAGCGACTGTGGAAAAATGGGTTAATAGAAAGTCAGAAGTATTTAGAAGAATTGAAGCTAAAAGAATAAATAAGAAATTATAAGAGTCTTAACTTTACAGTTTGTAAAATGGACAAGACCAGAGAGCTAAACTTACTTACAAATTACAACTGGTTTTTGGTAGGTCTGCAAACACAAAATTTGAAAAGCCAAAAATCAATTAGTCATAATAGATTTGATATTGACATACCAAATAAGGTTGAAATAATAATAAAACAAAACAAAACAAATTATAATAATAATATGGAATGTAATGAGGAAATTACAGTTTGGAAAGTAAGGTTAATAAAATACAAAAAGGTCAGGAAAGGTAAAAGGGAGGAACATGAACGAAGTCACTGACACAAGTTTACAGGTTGGTTACTAAAATTCAATGCTTAAGATGATTTGGAAGCATAATACAGGGAGGTGTGAGTGATGCCAGGCATTTAAGACACAGGCACATTGTGTTATTAGACCAATGCTAAGTAACTTGAAGCACATTTTGAGAATAATAGTATCAAATATTAAACTTCATGATGACTGATAAAGGACTAGCATGGCAATGTCCTGATGGATGTATCCGGACTCCAGTCCAGACGGTGGCAGTAGTATTCTGCCCCATTTCAAATAAGTTGGTTAGGCTATCTTTCCCCACTCTAGTTATTTTCTTAATTTGCTTTTAAGAAAATGCTTTGATTGCCAAGCAGTACCCATAACTATTCTTTCACATATTTTTTTTATACATGAATTATAATAATAAAATAATATTAATGATAGTAATGATAGTAGTTGTTGGTCATGTTTTACAGTTGTATAAGTACAACTTTTTTGTTGATATATACTGTATAGTTGCACTGTGGTTACTGTGTTTATTCTAATGGTAATTGTAGTACTTCTAACAATAAAGTGGTGCAGATTTAGAAATTACTTCCCTGTAATACACTCTGCTACAAAAATGCTCCTCTATACTGATCTCGAATCAAGTCAAGTCAAGAAGCATTTATTGTCATAGTGAAATGAGACAATGTTTCTCTAAGACCATGGTGCTAAATAAATCAACAAATGACCTAAGGACTTAAATTAATAAACAATTTTAACCAATTCAAACAATTTAACCAATTTCCCTATAGAGAGATAAAGTATTCTGATTCTGATAAGTTGTCCCAGCCACATAAAGTGCATCTGTTCAACCTTGTGCAAACAGTGTATAATATATTGTATACTGTGCAAAAATATAGGAATCTGTACAAGAGGGTATGCAAGATAGCCAAAACAGCATGTAAACAGTTTGATATGGGAGGTGCTGTAGTGGTGGATGTATATTGGATGAGTGAATTTGGTGCAGATCATTTCACTTCATACAGTTGAGTGTGTGCTCGGTACAGTTTGGTTGTTGGGGATTCTGATGGATTGCGGATTATGTGAGGTGTGTTGGGTCCTCCACAATGCTTTTGGCTTTGCAGATGCAGCGTGTGTTTTAAATGTCAGTGATAGAGAGTAGAGAGACTCCAATGATCATCTCAGCTGTCCTCACTATCTGCTGCAGGGTCTTGAGACTATTCCCAAACCAGACAGTGTTGCAGCTGCTCAGGATGCTCTCTATTGTCCCTCTATAAAATGTGGTCAGGATGGGGGGAAGGAGATGGGCTTTCCTCAGCCTTCATAGGTGTTGAGTGACCAGGTGAAGTTCTCCGCCAGATGAACAACAAAGAATTTGGTGCTCTTGACGATCTCTACATAGGAGAAGTAGATGTTCAGTGGAGAATGGTCGCTTTGTGTTCTCCTGAAGTCAACAACTATTTCTTTAGTTTTATCAATTTGATTCAGTTCAATTCATGTTTATTTGTATAGCACTTTTTACAATTGACTGTCTCAAAACAACTTTACAGAACATAAACGTAGAACAAAAGGTTATAAATAATAATATAAAGAGTAAAAGAAAACACAATTCAAGATTAATATTATATATATTTAAATATTTGTATTATCCCCAATGAGCAAGTATCAGGTGACCCAGGCTGCAGTGGCAAGGAAAAACTCCCTTGAATGGAAGGAAGAATCCTTGAGAGGAACCAGACTCAAATGGGAACCCATCCTCATATGGGTGACACTGGAGGGTGTGATTATAAATATGCATTCTGACAAA
This sequence comes from Tachysurus fulvidraco, assembly GCF_022655615.1. Lineage (NCBI taxonomy): Eukaryota > Metazoa > Chordata > Actinopteri > Siluriformes > Bagridae > Tachysurus > Tachysurus fulvidraco. The sequence goes on from NC_062522.1 coordinate 19,791,621, forward strand.
TGGAGTTGGCATCTCCTCTTTTATATCACAGAGTCTAACTGGTTCTGGTAGATCTCTACATGCCTCAGGATTCTAACGGAGTCTGCCTCATCTCAGTGGAGGTCCAAAATCTTCATCGCATGGAAGACATTTGGAGCTGGTACAATTTCTGGATGCCTCGGGATGGGTAGAAAGAGAGAAGCAGCAGAGAGGGATTAACGTAGCTGCTGTTTATAATATTAGCAAGCAAGCACTATATGATGATGTGCATTTGGTCAGATGTAATAGAGCACAATGTTATGGGATGTATTATGTGTATGCCTGACTAAAGAGATGAGTTTTTAATCTACGTTTAAACTGGGAAAGTTTGTCTGAGCCCCGAACACTATCAGGAAGACTATTCCAAAGTTTGTGAGCTAAATACGAAAACGATCTACCACCTTTAGTAGACTTAGATATTCTGGGAACTACCAGAAGTCCTGAGTTTTGTGATCTCAGAGAGCGTGAAGGATTGTAACGTGTTAGAAGACTGGTTAGATACATGGTAGCTAAACCATTAAGAGCCTTGTATGTAAGTAGCAGCAGTTTGTAATCAATTCTAAACTTAACAGGTAGCCAGTGTATAGATGATAAAATTGGGGTTATACTGTATGATCAAACTTTCTTCTCCTGGTGAGAACTCTGGCAGCTGCATATTGATCTAACTGTAGCCTATTTATTAAAGATGCAGGACAACCACCTAGTAATGCATTATAATAGTCCAGTCTGGAGGTCATGAATGCATGAACTAGCTTCTTAGCATCAGATACAGATAGGATGTTTCTAAGCTTGGCAATATTTCTAAGGTGGAAGAAGGCTGTTTTTGTAGTATGGGCGATATGAGTTGTTGTCTAATATAACACCCAGGTCTTTCACTGTTGAGCTACTGGTAACAGTACATCCCTCTAAATGAAAGTTGAATTATGGGAACTTCTGTGTACTGGTTTTTGGACCGATAAGTAGTATTTCTGTCTTATCAGGGTTTAACAACAGAAAATTATAGGTCATCCAACCTTTAATCTCTTTAATGCACTCAGTTAATTTGGACAATTTAGCCATTTCATCTGGTTTTGATGAGATGTATAACTGTGTATCGTCAGCACAACAGTGGAAACTAATCCCATGCCTTCTAATGTTCCCTAAGAAAAGCAGAGGTCCTAGAACTGATCCTTGAGGGACCCCATAATTCACTGGGAATAAACTAGAGAATTCGCCATTTAATTCTACCAAATGGTATCGATCAGACAGGTAGGAGCTAACCCAACTTGAAGCCTGTCCATGAATAACTGTGTAATTTTGTAAGCGATTTAGGAGAATGTTGTGATCTATAGTGTCGAATGCAGCACTAAGGTCAAGTAGAACTAATAGTGACATGCAGTCTTGGGTTGAAACTACTGTAAGAACAAGTTATTTGTAACTTTCACAAGTGAGGTTTCTGTGCTATGATGGGACCTGAAACCTGACTGAAACTCTTCAAAGATATTGTTCTCCTGTAAGAAGGAGCTCAGTTGAATAGACAAATCCTTTTCTAGTATTTTACACATAAAAGGAAGGTGTGAAATAGGTCTGTAATTTGATATTTCATTGGTATCTAAATTAGGTTTCTTAATGAGTGGCCTAATAACTGCCAACTTATCAACGCTCAGATACAGGTTGTTGGCTCTTCACCAGACAGTTAGCTGTTGCACCTATTCCCTGTATGCTAACTCGTCGTTATTGCTGATGAGACCCACCACGGTCGTGTCATTGGTGAACTTGATAATGTATTTTGACCTGTGCATCAGTCGTGAGCTAGGAAGGTGAACAGCGGTGGGCTGAGCACGCAGCCCTGAGAGGCTTCACATGGTGGTGCTGGAGATGCTATTCCTGATCTTGACTGACAATCTTGACTTGAGGTCTTTCACTCAGGAAGTCCAGGATCCAGTTGCAGAGGGAGGTGTTCAGGCCACCACCATGTTTCCTTGTCTTCTTTTCTTCTTCCAGATGACACACCTAGCACCCTTCTACCTGTCTCACTGATCACTTCTGCTGTAGTTTCCCAGTCATTTGGAAGCTTTTTCTGACCACCCAAAGCCTGTCTCGGCTTCTGTCTGAATTTTTCATGAAATGTAGTCTACCTTAGCAAATCCACCACATCAGTCCTTCTAGGTTCCTTTCCTTAACACCAAACCTGAAAATTCACACTGACGACTCTCGTGTAAATTTGGCATTTTTTATGCCCGATGCCTTTACTGACGCAACCCTCTCTATTTATCCTGGCTTGTAACCGGCACAGAAATCATTGGCTTGCAACCCCTGCTTCTAGATTTCTTGTTCCTCTGCAATATGCTACCATATTACCCATACGCATAAACAGTGACTTGGGCTGCTTTCTCAGTTTTTTTTGTTTATCATTATTTGCCAGATGTGGGCGTTTTGGACTGGCAAATTGTTTATGCTTTAACACATGTGTCTAAATACATCAGCTGGGAACCCTGCATCAGCATAGGCATTACTTCTGTCAGTGCACACTATATCTGAAACACTGACTCATTTAGTCAATGCAAAGGCTAATAATGAACATCGTGTTCATCAATGTGACCTTCTCTGTCCCATGAGTTTCCTAACTGACTGTCCTCTCCTGCATGTATAAACATGAAAACTACCTGCTCCTATAACTTTCTTTGTGAGTCCAGAATGACCAAGTCACACCTTCAGTACAGTGAACATCAAACTTAATATTAACTAGCTAGGCTACATTTGCAGTACACTTGTATTGTATTGAATTCTACATGCATTGTAAATAGCAATGAGCATACTATATATTTGTGGGGGATTTAGAAGTTTTGTTTGTATTGTTTTGTCTTGGCTTTGCTTTAAATGTACCCTAAAGTTTCACTGATTTAAGTCAAGGGACTGTGAGGGCCAAAAGCTTCAGCTTGCATCGCCTGAAGTAGTTCCAGGTGATTTTTGGAGTATGTTTTTATTCATTGTTCTGCTGTAGATCCCAATTCCCTTTCAGCTTCATTTTTTCTGACTGAATGTGTCAGTTGGATTTTCAGAATTTGCAGATGTTTACAACAATCTGTTCTTCCTTCAACCCACACAGTGATTCCTGTGTCCCTGGCTGCTATACAACCCCAATGGTAATAGATCCATCCCAGTGTTTAACATTTGGCAAGGTGTTCATTTAATTAAATGCTGCTCTTTTTTAATCCAAACAAATTTTTGGTGACTATGGCCAAAGAGTTATACTTTGACCTCATCACTTCATGGCACACGGTTCCAAACTGCCTTTGGCTTATCTGGATGTTGGATTTTGTAATAACCTCATGCAATGCTGCCCAGTGGAACAGTGTATCAACACTCCTGTGCCAGTTACAGTAAGGCTTCCTGCAGATCCATGCTCTCATATGGGGGTTTTGATTTGCCTTAATGGCCAGCACACAGTGCTTATATTAGAAAGTTCCCTTGGTCTTCCAGAGCTTACATTTACATTTACATTTACAGCATTTGGCAGACGCCCTTATCCAGAGCGATGTACATAAGTGCTTAAATCTCTAACATTGAATACATTAATGCTGGTTCACTAGGTTACATACTTAAGATACCATGAGTTTAAAACATTTGTTCAAAGTTACAATGAAAGTGTCAAAGGTTTTTTTTTTTAAAATGCAAAAGATAAGGAAAGAAGTGCTAGTTGAAATGTTTCCTGAATAAGTATGTCTTCAACCACCGCTTGAAAATAGCCAGTGACTCAGCTGTCCGGACCTCTAGGGGAAGTTCATTCCACCACCTTGGTGCCAGAACAGAGAAGAGTCTTGTAGTATACTTGCCTCTTACCCTGAGAGATGGTGAAACCAGTCGAGCAGTGCTGGTAGATCAGAGGTTGTGGGGTGCAGTGCGTGGAATGATGAGGGCTTTGAGGTAAGAGGGAGCTGGTCCATTTTTGGCTTTGTAGGCCAGCATCAGTGTTTTGAATCGAATGCGTGCAGCTACCGGAAGCCAGTGTTTCGCAGCAGCGGGGTGGTATGTGAGAACTTTGGCAGTTTGAAAACAAGTCGGGCAGCTGCATTTTGGATCATTTGTAGAGGACGGATTGCGTTCATAGGTAGACCTGCCAGCAGTGCATTGCAGTAATCTAGTCTAGAAATGACAAGAGACTGAACAAGTACCTGAGCAGTCTGTGTGGACAAAAATGGCCGAATCCTTCTAATGTTGTAGAGAAGAAACCGACATGAGCGAGTCACATTAGCAACATGAGAGGAAAAGGACAGTTGATTGTCCATGGTTACCCCAAGGTTGCGAGCTGTGGCTGAAGGGGAGATCAGATCGTTGTGCAAGGATATAGCAAGATCATGACCTGGGGATGAATCACCTGGGATGAACAGCAGTTCAGTTTTGCTAGATTGAGCTTGAACTGATGAGTAGTCATCCATGATGAAATTTCTGCCAGACATGCTGAGATCCGGTCAGAAGCTGTGTCATCTGAGGGTGGGAAAGGGAAGATAAGTTGTGTATCATCAGCATAGCAGTGGTAAGAGAACCCATGTGATGAAATAACTTCCCCGAGAGTGAGTATACAGGGAGAAAAGAAGAGGACTGAGCCCTGTGGGACGCCAGTGGAGAGTCTGCGTGGAGCAGCTGTCACTCCCCTCCATGTTACCTGATATGAGCGTCCTTCCAGGTAGGAGGCAAACCATTCCCAAGCTGATCCGCAAATCCCAAGACTCTTGAGGGTGGATAAGAGAGTCTTGTGGTTGACCGTATCAAACGCTGCTGAAAGGTCAAGGAGGATAAGGACGGATGACAGTTTGGCTGATCTAGCAGTATGTAGCTTCTCAGAGACATCCAAAAGGGCTGTCTCTGTAGAGTGAGCTGCTTTAAAGCCAGACTGGCTGGGATCTTGGAGGTTGTTCTGTGAGAGATAGACAGACAGTTGATTATAGACAATGCGTTCAAGAATTTTTGAAAGAAATGAGAGAAGTGATACCGAGAGAAATGAGAGAAGTGATAGCTTACATTGACTTACTTCAATGACATTTGAGACAAGCGGGAATTGAGATCTGGAAGTGCTTTAAAGTAATGTATAGTGTCCTGTATGCATCAGTAAAATACATTTTCAGAGGTTTGAAGCATCAGATATTATGCTTTGATCAGTCTTTTTAACGACAATTCCTGGCCTGTATATTGAATCCTAATGAGTCAGTTAAGGTCTAATAAGTTGCATATGTTCAGGGACTTTTCAGTGGTACCCAAACATTTTCCTTCTATTTTTAAATATTATAAAATTTACAATAACTTTATTAAGGGATTATTTTATTTTGTTATTTTGTTTTTAAAACCACAAGCATTGTGGTTTTCCTAGGGCTGCTTGAAGTGTTGCATGCAACTTGTAGCATATTCATTTTCCTCTATATGCCAGCTAGTATCTGCTTTTATCACAATTACTTAAATTACCTTTGCTCGGAAATGAAAAAAAAAATACAAGGAAATGAAAGTAAAAAACAAAACAAAAACATGATGGACTACACGGTACACACGATACACACATTTTGATATAGTACTGCAGATGAGAAAAGTGTGATGATTTTCTGGTATTAATTAATATTGTTGTCCAGTAAAAAAAAACCTGTAATTTTAATAACACAGACATGGGTGTACTGCATAGAAATCTGAAGTGTCATGTACTGTAAGATATAGTTGTAGCTAATGGCAGTGAAATCTCATCTGATAGAACATGCTGATTGTAATTTTTGTGAGCAGATATCTCAATGAGCGCCATGAGCAGGCTAAGCAGGACATGAAAAGGCTGGAAGAAACTGTTGTAAGTATTTCACTCAGCATATACTGTAAACCTGAAAAATAAATCATGCAATAATCACAACCATGACTCTTACCCTGCCAATACCATTACCAAGGCTTGTGAACTCCAGAGCTTGCACAATCTGAGGAAGCTTTTTGTTCAAGACCTCACAGCTCGAGTTAAACGAGTGAGTACAATGAAATGTCAAATGCCTCATGTTGATTGCACCGTGAAAACCCTGTGAAAATTCAAGACATCTTTCTGTCTGGCATTTTTTTTGCAGAGCTCTGAAATGGAACTTGATGACAGTGGAGGGTTTTCCACACAAAAGCAAAAGATTTCTTTTCTTGAGAACAACTTGGAACAGCTTACAAAAGTACACAAACAGGTCAGTGTGACCAAATGAGTGGTATTCAACAGACAATGAGCTGCATTCTAAAATATTTCTTATTTCAGTTGTACTCCAAATTGATAGGAATTTTCCTCTCTTGCTCTCTGTCTTTCAGCTGGTACGTGATAATGCAGATCTGCGCTGTGAACTTCCTAAACTGGAGAAGCGTCTTTGCTCTACAGCTGATCGAGTTCGCGCATTGGAGGGTGCATTGAAAGAAGCCAAAGAGGGAGCCATGAAGGACCGGCACCGTTACCAGCAAGAAGTTGAACGCATTAGAGAGGTCATGCGAACCAAGAACTTCTTCCAACGCCCTAACACTGCATTGATTGGTCAGTTGACCTCAAATAAACACCAACAATCTATATCTCAACATGATTATACAGGTTGACTGATTATTTATAGAAATAACATTTTGTAGAAACTCTATATAAAAAATATAAAAGTAACAATGTATATGTATAGTGTATAATAGTAATAATTTAATAAGTAGTCCAGCAGCGAAATCTTTATTTTATTTTGAAATTGGAACATAAATATACGGCTAAAACTATGTGCACGACTGACCAATCACACCCATACCTGCTTGCTAAACATGTCATTTGAGATCTGCTGCAGTATTGGCATCTAAAATTCTTTTAGAAGTCTTTCTATTAGAATTTGCAGTTTGGTTGTGGGATTATTTGCCCATTCTTCTAGAACATTAATGAGATCCGATACTGATGTAGACAAGGAGTTCTGGCATGCAGTTAGCATTTTAGTTCATAACAAAAAGTTTATTCGATGCGACATTAGAGGGACATTATCATGCTGGAACAGGTTTGTGCCTGTTCGTTCTAGGAAAAGGGAAGTCTTAACACTACAGCATACAAAGACATTGTAGCCAATTGTATGACAACAGTTTTAGGGAGTTCACATATACAGTAGGTTTAAACGGTGTCCATACATTTGTCTGTATTGGTATATATTTTTCACTGTTAGTGCATGGATCATCATATTGTTAACATTTTACATATTTTCTTTTCTCAGCCAAGCCTGTTCGGCCAGGAAACTACCCTGCATACTCACAAATCAATCACATGTTCATGCGCACCAGTGATCCAAGAATTGCATTTAGCAATGTATTGTTTCAGAGAGCCAGTCAACCCAACAAAAAGACTAAATCAAACTATACAGACAAGTGAGTTATTCTAATACTTTACCTGTTGTTGTATTTAGACACATACCTAGTATTTTTTTTTTATCAAAGTTGTGTGTGAATTTGGACTTTATACAGAGTTCCCGAGGACAGGCAGCACACAGCAAATGAATCGCTAGACTGCACTCACAAGCTCAACACTGTCAATGGTAAACTACTGTATGTTTTAAACTGTAGATTTGGAGTCAAATTGATTGACACTAATTTAATTACAGCTTTTGTATTTAATAGATTAATTTGTAGCAGCCTAAGATTTACAGAGTTGGTATTTATTCACAGGGAATACCACAGACATCAATGACAACAGGTAGGTCTTAAATGTACTTTAAATGTTTTACAAAAAATATGCTAATATCAAGCTTTCTGTTTTTGTGCCTTACCAAACTTCTCTCCCATTGAATTGTTCTGTGTGGCTCCACTAATAATAAGAGAAAATCCTGTGATGGCTTCTGATTCCTGTCATAATGTGTCTCTCAGTGACTGTTCAATGTGTAGCAGTGATGCGCACTGCAGCATTTCTCCTGACCAGATCAAACAGCAGCAAGAAGTTATCCAACAAGAGCAAGCAACCAGCTAAAATCACCTAGAAGTTGTACCGACTGAGGTACACAAAACACACCAGAAGCACAGATATTACAGATATATTTGAAATAACACTCTTAGTAGCATTCAGTAACACTGAATCTTGTTCTGACATTTAGATGTGTTATAATGTATTGCTATGAGACCATTAAGAATGTGAATGCTTGTCTCTGACATAGATAACATGTTGTAAGTCCCTTTCTGTATACAGTATGTGCATGTTGCCTGCAAAAGGTTCTTCACAGAAAAGACCACTGCATTTCTATATTTTGTATCCGTAATGTATAGCTTTTAAAGTTGACCAGCAGATGGCGCTGTCTTGTGTTTTGCAGCTCAGAATTTGATCTATGTACTGTAAAATACACACATACTGTACGAGTATCTTGTGAGGATAATAAATCGAATGCATTACGCTGTGAGATGGCAATGTAATCAAACGTCAGTTGTGTATTATGTACGATGAAGTTACGTATATTGAGATAAAAAGTCATAAACATAGGCACCATAGATCATGTGGATCAGGCTGTAGTTGCTTAACTATCAGCAGATTTACATACAGATTTACTGATTGAACAGACATTACCCAGTATGGGCCTTATGTTATTATTTTTGTGGCTCTCTCCTAATCGGCCAGTTAGGATGAGAAAATTAGGAAGGTTAGAAATACTAACTGTACATTCTGATAATAATGATGGAATTAAATGCTAAGCTCAGAAATAACATATGTTTGTTACGTTACTCTAAGCTCTGGAAAGTCTATTCCTTATCTTTTATCTAAACCCATTTTGATTCGGAAAGAGGGAATTTGAGTGCTTTTTCACCTAAACCTGTATTTTGACAGAGATTAATTGAGGTGTTAGCCTTTACAAGATTTTCAGGAGCTGGTAATATTGTTTAGGCCTAGGGTGTGCATGCATATAAATTACACATATTTTGCTAACTTAATAATATACGTACATAATACGCAATAGTTGGGCAAACCTGCCTAAATTTGTAAACAAACATAAATCATATGAATTTAGGCCATCTGTTTGCGGTTATTATTTTTGTCTTGGCTTTTTATGTTTTCTTCTTTGACTAAAATGCACAGCATGCATCTGTAGCAGATAAGATGGCACTACTCAGGAAAATGTGTCAATAAAAAAATACATTATGTGCTATGCTTTCAACTGTTATTTATGTTTGGGGATGGAAACTATACTGGATTCTGATTCATATCTTTTTAATTGTATTAATTAATTTCCTATTCTTGAAATCTGCTGTAGCTAATGTGTATTTAACCGTTCTCTTTTATATGATGATTTACCAAAACTGTAATGCATTTATTTTAATAAGGCATACAACACACAGACACTGGGCTACTAAAGGTGCCATAAAGAGACAGGAACCGGATCTAAAGTTCAAACTTATTCAAAACCAAGTGCCACCAAAGTTCAACAAACATTCAGTATGATTATCTTCCAAAGGGAGTACTGCTCAAAAAGTCATAATATTCTTAACAGAGAACATCATGAAGCCAACACATTGTACCGTTTACTGAAGATTCAGATAATTGTAGATAATGCAATCAAGCACTTGATTTCATAAAGCCTTGATTTATTTTAAATGTTGGATAAGAGAGAGAATGGAAAGCAGAAAAATGAGAAAAGACAAGGCTCTTTCAGATGTGAGTATAAAGTACGTAGGAGAGGTTAGTAAAATGGGTTTAGATTCCCAAACCGATCAATAGGAGGGCACATGTTGCACCCGCTGCGAGAGAAGAGACAACAGCTGAGCCATCGTGTGGACTTGGGACATGGGACAAAGTTGAGGGTAGGGAATCAAAAGGACAAACTTCTCAAAGAAAGACACACACAAACACACCAGAAAATCCTGGTGCTCTGAGGGAAATACTGTATGTGGAAAGTTTGACCAGGAGAAGAGGATCATGTAAAAGGTGAGTTTAAGGCTCTTTCTTAGCTGCTTAGATTTAAAAACAAAAATTAAAAGATATAGCTATAATTTCTAGATCTATTTTTTTGTAAAACTGTAAATTTTCCTTCTAATGTAAAGGAAAAAACTCAAAAATGAGGTTAAGAGGTTCACTATGATTATTTGCTGGTTTTGAGCAACCATAATAAAGTTAATATATTTTCATTTTTTGCCATAAAAAGCTGTCTATTTTTTTTTTTTTTATAATGAGTATCCTTATTAATATTAACATGAAAAATTCAATAAACCATTTTCTGGATGTGTAGATACAGATAAATAAATGCTCTCTGCAGGCAATTGTTTGTTAAAAGGGAACCACACTATTGAAATTCTTTTACTAAACATTTGAAAATCTTGAATGTACCCAAATTCACTATATAGCCAAAAGTGTGGGACACTTGACCATCATACCCATTTACTCACTCATTGCTGTTATAATAACCTCCACATATCTGTGCGGATTTCCACTAGATTTTGGAGCATCTCTGTGGGAATTTCTGGCCATTCAGCCACTTAAGCATAAGTGAAATCAGGGACTGATGTTAACGCAATAAAGTGTTCAGTTGGGTTGAGATCAGTGCTCTTCCATGCTGTAACATGTTTGGGTTCATTATATTACATGAAAAGTAACTGTAATGATGTATAATTATATTGTTTGAGGAAGAAACACATGGATGCGATGGTCAGGTGTCCAGCATTTTTGGCCATGTAGTGTTTGTATCATTTGGTGAAATAAATGAATGTTCAGTAGTGTGATACTCCATTCGTTTATATTATTATAATTCCTTGCAATTATATGGTTCAATCTGATTTTTTTTATTTTTATATTTGAAAAAATTATAAAGTTCATGCCATAAATATTTACTTGGCACTGGATATATGAGGGATGGTACAGTGCAGCAGGTGATTCACAGCTCTAGGGTCCCTGGTTTGATCCTAAGCTCTTGTTTTTTTTTGGCATCCCATCCAGGATGAACTCACTGACTCATGCCCAATGTTCCTAGTATATGTTCTGGATTCTGGATTCTAAGTGGTGCTCTTAAGATGAATGAAAGAATAAATGAATGAGTGAATTAATTGAACAAATTAATATAATTTTGCTGAAAAAAATGTAAAGAAATTTTGTATGACTATTGGTTATAACCTCATTTTTTTATTTAGTATCAAACACTATTATTGCAACAAATCCATCAAAAACATTTTAATTGAAATATTGCAAAATATACGTCAGAAGTTCCCACACAGACAGCAGGATCAGGTAATGTTGACACTGTCCTTTCTGTTAATCTATATGTCAATAATTTTTGCTATCACAGACACACTATATATATATATATATATATATATATATATATATATATATATATATATATATATATATGTATGTATGTATGTATGTATGTATGTATGTATGTATGAATGTGTATATACACACACAGTATTTGTTATTTGGAATATACAACGTACACAAGCAGTACTCTTGAGTACATACTAATAGTAAACATTGTTTAGGTGATAACCTTTCAGTGACTGGGGGCAATGACATGGAATAACATCACAGGTAACCTGAGGTTAACGTAAATCTAAATGAGTATCCAGGCCACCTGGCACACACACTTTGACATACTTCACAAGAAAACTTTATGTGCTTTTCTCTTTGTTTTCTCATCAAAAACATACCAGTAATTATAAGGGTTTTTTTTCTTCCTTTGCAACCCAGATGCACCTCAAGTCTAACTAATTCCAGCTAAAACATTCTACAATTGGAATAATCATGGCAAGCAGCAAGACAAGCAGTAAAGTGGTTAATCGCACCAGTGGCCTGGCATCTCATAGTAATCTTGCTCCCACAGAGAATGGGCCTGACAAACACAGTGGGTATCAATTCCAAAAATCTTTGTCTTTTTTAAATACATAACTGTATTATTTTTATGTTGTAGTGCTTTGTTCAGTGTGAAGAAATGTGTGTATCTTTGCAGACAAGTGTAATTCAGAAGATATACTACAATGGTCAAAGCATGTAGAGGTAAGAGAAGTTTAATGGTTAAAGACTGTAAGCTATGATATGGACTTACAGGTTATGTTGCCCCATATCTGCTTTAAAACAAATAATGTGATCAGAACACATGCTGATATATTACTCTTCCTTAAATAGCAGATAAAAGCAGAGGTCATTGAACAAGTACAAGCTCAGATGAGTGAGGTGTTGGACAAAGTGCTTACAGACTCACTGCAGTCGTTCTCCCAAAGTGCACATTCCAGTGCAGTTGAGAATACACAGCAACAGACTGATGAAAAAGCTAAGAGGTAAAATAATAAAATGTCATCACACATCCACATTATTTCAGCTCTTTACAGTAGTATCAACTATGTAGTAAAAAATACATTAAAATAATGTTTATGATTTCAGGCATAGGATGCAGGATGGAAAAGTTTTTGTGGCCAGACAGTCCATACTTGAGTAAGTGTGAATAGAAATGAATACTGTGTGTCTGAAATAACTTAGCCACTGAAGTGTTAACTCTTAACGCCGGTTCCAAGCCCGAATAAAATGGAAGGGCTGTATCGGGAAAGGTATCCAATGTAAAATCTCTAAAAAATCAAATATGTCAACCAGATGATCTTCTGTGGCGACCCCGAACAGGGAGCAGGAGAAAAGAAAAGAACAGCTGTAGGACTGAAATGCAGAGAATATTTATAAAAAAAAAAGTATTCAAAAATGTAATTTACTTTTTCTCTAGTGATCTGTTTGAGATCAGTCACATCCGGACCATTTATCACATGTTTGTTGCTGCTCTCTTCCTCTTCATCATCAGCACATTGGCAGTGGACTACATTGACCAGGGCAGGTGTGTTGGCCATGCATGTCCTGTACACCATTGTTACAAAAATTGAGTTGTAACAGTAGTCTTAGCAATTATACAACATTGTTTATTTGAATCTGACACATTATTTTCTTATTTCAGGTTGGTTTTAGATTTTGACTTGTTCTTCTATGCCTTTGGTCAGCTGGGTACTGTCATTTGGGCATGGTTTATCATGTTCTGTTACACCCTACTTGGACCGTACCATATTTTGAAGCAGTGGAGGGAACTGCACAGTAACTACCAGTGGAAAATGACAATATCAATAGCAACAGCTATTGTGCTGTTGGCAGCTGAAATGAGTGTGCTGGGGTACTTTCCCGTGTATGTTGTTCTGCACTACCAGTTGCCCACAGCATCACGGTTCATCGTCATACTAGAACAGGTACTGTGAGAATACAATAGAAATCATTGTCATATATATACAAGACTAAGTTCTAGGATATTTCAGGCCAGATGATGTTTGCCCAACCTCATTTGTTAAATGGTTAACCAGCAACCATGACTTAAATCATTGTACTGATTCATGCTCCATGAGCTCATTATCTGTCAATGTTAACCATTTACTGTTGGTATAAGTTTAATACCAAAAATTCTAACATTAGCCTTTACATTATGTTACCATATAGGTAAGACAAGCTCATATAGTAAATTAATGTGTTTATACAAAGGACAGCATACAATATTACCATGCTCATAAAGCAATTCCAACCATGACAGGTCTAATCAGCAAAGAAGGGGCCAAAGGCCAGAAGTGAATCACACTGTAGGGAGAATCAAGGAGATAACAGTGGAAGTGATAGAGATAAAGAAAACCTTCTAGAGAGAATTGATCATATAGTACATAGTCATACAGTGGAAAGGAAGATAATTGATAAGCCATTGAGTAATGAGATAAATATAAGATAATGCTTTATTCACAGCAACCGGAGGTTAGGAGTTCTATAAATGTTATTCACTATGGCAGGAATTACGTGTTCATTGCTAGGGTAAACATCTATACACCTACTCACTGTATGCATTTATCTAATCAGCCAATCATGTGGCTGCAGTGCAGTGCAGTAGTTTCGGGTAATGTTCACACCAACCTTCAGAATGGGGGAAAAAATGTGATTTGGGGTACTTTGACTGTGGCATGATTGATGGTGCCAGAAAGTATTTCTTTAACTGCTGATCTCCATGGATGTTCACACACAACAGTCTCTATAGTTTGCTCAGAAAAAAATGTAATAAAGAAAAAACATCCGCTGAGCAGTAGTTCTGCTGATGGAAATTCTTTGTTGATGAGAGTGGTCAATGGATAATGTTCAAGCTGGCGGTAAGGATACAGTAACTCAAATAAACAGTCTGTGACTCGTGAACAGAAAAACAGAATGCACTAAAACTCGAACCATAAGGCAGATGGGCAACAAACAACAGCAGAAGATCATGTCAGGTTCCAATTTTGTCAGCTAAGAACAGAAAGTTGAGGCTTCAGTGTACAAAGGCTCACTGTACATGGACAGCTGAAAAATGTAGCCTGTTCTGATGAATCTCAATTTCTGTTAAGCCACACAGATGGTAGGGTTAGATGGTTTAGTGGATACAGGATGGCTGCTTTGTATTAACATTCCAGGCTGGTGGAGGTGGTATAATGGTGTGAGGAATGTCTTCTTGGCACTTTTACGGCCTGCTGATCCCAGTCAATCATTGCTTGAATGCCACAGTCTGTTTGATTTTTGTTGCTGACCATGTGCATCCTTTCATGGCCAAAACATACTCATCTAATGACTACCTCCAGTATGATAATGCACCATGTTACAAGGCCATCGTCACCTCAAAATGGTTTCATAACCATGACAATGAGTTGAATTTTCTTCAGTGGTCTTTTCAGTCACCAGATCCGAATCCAATAAAAAGTTCACCAGAAAATCTGCAGCAATTGCTTCATCAATCATGTCAACATGGATCAGAATCACAGGATGTTTTCAACCAATCAATCTTGTGGAATCCATGCCTTTTAAGAACTGTTTTAAAAGCCAAGGGAGGCTCTACCAAGTACGAGTATAGAGTTCCTAATAAAGTGTCCAGTGAGTGTATAATAGTACTATTACTCTGAAAGTAATGATATGGCAAGGCCAACTGTATTGTTTTTGCTACACAATGAAAACTTGTGAGATAACAAAGATAAATATGATGCACAGTCTTCACAGGCAAACACAGCTACAAAACAAGAGAGGACATTCAGTGATATTATAATTGTTTAAACAACCAATATAATAGGGCACACCACACACCAGGGCCACAAGATACACTTGTAAGTCATATGTTCCAATATTTCTAATCATTGCAAAATGGGTGTGTTCAGACCAAAGATAATTCATCATCAATAGTTTTCATTTTTATGAGCTCCGTATCTATAGTCTTTGAGATACAAGACATGTATTGTAGAGAGGGCATGTTGAATTATTCTGCAATGTTGTGGTCTGTACAAGATGACAAAAATGGGTAGTGACATGTTTAAGAGTTTTGTCATGATTCAAAAATCTTATTAATTAAACATTGTTTGCTAAAGACTAGGATAAAAGATACATTTTCTAAATGCTTTATACCAGATACGATTCCTGATGAAGAGCTACTCCTTTATTCGGGAGATGGTGGTGGCAGTCCACAGAGCCAAATCAAAGAAAGGTAATTCAACTTAACTGCTTACTAAAGCTTCTAATATTGCATTTCAATTCAGTCCTCTGAAACCATTAGATGGTCCAAATTTTTATTATCTTATCTCCCAGCTTTAAACATGCTAGAACCAAGCAATTAAGAGCACTGCATGGTTTAGATTGGAAAAAAAAAACTGGTTTAGATGGCTTTTGGGAGTCCTAGTGAAACAATTTGAAATACATTGTTTAAATAGATGGCAGCTCGGCACAGTGTTTAGTGTTGCCATTTCACAGCTACAGGGTCACTAGTTCAGTTATGAGCTTGGGTTATGGTTTGTGAAGAATTTTGTATATTCTTCCTTTGTTTGCATGGGTCTCTTCCCAAAAACCTTCACATCCATTTAGCTGAATAGTCTACTTTAAATGAGTGTCATCCACTATCTATTCCTACCTTGTGCACGGTGTTCCCAGAATAGGCTCTGGATTCACCATGACCCTGAGTGAATGTTTGAATGTATACATTACTTAAAATAATAATTCTGAACGAAGTATGGATTTTGTGATTTAAAATCTAGTTTTCTTTTGTGTTTTCCAGATGATGTTGCCAGATTCCCTTCTCTTTACAGCTATCTTTACTTCCTTTTTTGCCCAACTCTGATCTACAGAGAGACATATCCACGGTAAATATACATCAATTATCAATCATTAAATCAGTTTTTTCAGAGACAACTGGTATTATTACAAACTGCAGATTAAAACAAACAAAAAAAATCTGGTATTCATTCCTAGAAACCCTTATATCAGATGGAACTATGTGAGGAGGAACTTTTCAATGGTGACTAAGTTTCAGATTTTAATCATATTAGTCACATGATATTAATGTTGAATTAATTGACAATTCTGTAATTTTATATATTATTCTTTTTACCCCTTTATACCATTGTAGGTTTTGGGAAGTCTGTTTTATCTCTACTTTATCCTGGTACGTCTTTGTATCCCTGTGTACATGAATAAGAGCAATCAGCCATTCAGCCGACGCACTATGGTTCTGGCTGTGTTTCACTCGACCTTACCAGGTACACGTACACATGTATATACACACACACACACACACACACTGGATTGGATTCATATAATATGCCTTAATTTGAGATCAAAGATCAATTAAACAAAAAAGCTAACATTTGCTAACAAGTCGTCTTCAGTTTTGCTTATCTGTATCCTATATACATTACTTATTTATATACTCACTATATAATTTATCACCCCCCCCCCCCTACCCCCTTTAGCACTATGGGGTATTTTCTGTAGGTTTGTGATTCATGATAGCAAAAGACAAGTTCCTGCGGTTGAATACAGAATGCTTTGCATGTATGGGGAAAATATCTATAATCTTTGTCTCATATTTATTCTTTTTATCCCAAACATAAATGTCCTCAGAGTACAATGGAAACAAAAGAAGTTCCCTTAATTTTAGAGGGGATTGTCTATAAACAAACACCTTTTTTTTTAAATTTATTTTGTGTTATTTTTTAAACAGTGACATATTAACAGTATTTATGTGCTATGAATAGCTGAAATAAAAAAAAAAAATATATATATATTGCCTCTGTCATTGTAACACACCTACACACATGAGATAGGATAGAGACAGGATAGTTATAGACTTTACTTATGGTGTGTGTGTATGTGTGTATATGTGTGTGTGTGTGTGTGTGTGTGTGTGTGTGTGTGTGTGTGTGTGTGTGTGTGTGTGTGTGTGTGTGTGTGTGTGAGAATCTTATACAGATTGATGCATATCTATGTTGCTTTTAATGTAAGTATATGTGCTTGTTGTCTATCTCTGTCAGGAATGCTGATGCTCCTACTGGGCTTTTTT
This sequence comes from Tachysurus fulvidraco, assembly GCF_022655615.1. NCBI lineage: Eukaryota > Metazoa > Chordata > Actinopteri > Siluriformes > Bagridae > Tachysurus > Tachysurus fulvidraco. The sequence goes on from NC_062522.1 coordinate 19,808,948, forward strand.
GCTTTTCTGCACTGTTGGCTCAATGCCTTTGCTGAGATGCTACGCTTTGCTGATCGGATGTTTTACAAAGTGAGAAATATCATTCAGTGTTAGTGTTAGACTTTACACTTTTGTGCCAGCCAGGAAAACCCAGCTGATGTTGATTTTTGCCAGATACAAAAAACCTGAAAAATCAGGTTTCTGCCAACAACTTAATTAACATACAAAATACCATACATTTTACCAAAGCAAAGTAGAAATGTATTTATGTACTTATAAATTTTCACATATACTTTTTAATAAATAACTAAATGCTGTTTTCATCATGTCAGGTAAGCAACCAGTTTAATAAATTTTAAAGCAAATTTCTCCATATTCACCCTTGGGGTAATTACTTCATAATGCTGTAAATAGACTTGTGGTTTACCTTGTGATGGTTTTCCCAGGCCTCCACACACATACAGTATCAAATATCTAATTGTGTACAGTCCAATGTAAACAATAATCACAATTTCTCCTTTTTCCTGTCATTAGGACTGGTGGAACTCCACCTCCTTTGCTAACTACTACCGCACCTGGAACATTGTGGTGCATGACTGGCTCTATTATTATGCCTACCAGGACTTCATCTGGGTAAGACATTTTTTTTCTTAATTGTATCTATAATTGTCTCCATATATGTCTATACCACTAAATTTGGTTTTTCTTCTTTTTCTTCTCAGCTTTTGGGCCATCGTCTGCGTTCAGTAGCCACACTGTCTGTGTTTGCAGTTTCAGCTTTTGTCCATGAATATGCTTTTACCATGGGCTTTGGCTTTTTCTACCCTGTGATGTTCTGTCTGTTTGCAATTATTGGAGGTAAGACAAAACACAACAAAGTACCTCACAAATGTGCACTCTCCTCCCTGGTATGGCAAAAGAACTGTTTTCGTTACCTGTTAAGTAATAGAGATTAACACAAGTTTTTTCTAACTCCTGCTTTACAGACATTTATTTGCACTTTAAGTGCATACATTTATAATCAGTAAAAAAAGAATGTTTTCTATCACAGTGGTCTTCAACTTCACCCTCAATGACAAGCGCAAGAGCCCTGTGTGGAATATTATTATGTGGACGTGTCTGTTCATTGGCCAAGGTGTTCAGGTGTGCCTATACTGCCTAGAATGGAACGCTCAGGTTCAGTGCCCACGTACTGGGGTAAGAGTGCTAAAATTTATTGTAAACTTATGGCAGATTTTAGCTTATACTACAATGTTTTATGGCTGTTGTTGTAAACATTGCAAAAAAGCAGTAGCAGTACTGCTATGGCCACTTGATGGTGCTGGTGAAGCAAATTGAGTTTAACATCTTGAATACTGTTAATATTGCAATCACCATTTTTCCCCCCCAACCTACAGACAGGGTTCTGGGAGCTGGTGACCCCAAGATCCTGGACATGTAATTATACAGGATAACATCTAATGTTGTCTAATGCTGCCGTGGTCTAATCCTACAGTGTTATTGTAACAAAAGTATATAAAGCCAAGCATTATCATCATCCTCATCATCATCATCACCCATCACCCATCACCACCTCATCAACCAACACTATATGGTGCTATAAGGTTTTTGGACACCGGACCATCACACCCATATATGGGCTTTTCCTGTTGGAAACACATAACTGTACAGGATACCATTGTATTCTGTAGTACCATTTCCCTTCACTGGAACCAAGAGGCCCAAACCTGTTTCAGCCTGCACAGAGCATCACTGTACATCTATGGGATGATCAAATGCTTACTGGGCCCCAGGCCTCCTTACCCAACATTAGTGCCTGGCCTCACTTATACTCCCAAGCAGAGAGTGTGTTATTATAACAGCAAAGGTGGTACTAAGCATATATGAATGCAGTGATCAGGTGTTTACAAATTTGGTCATATAATGTATTTATTAACCTGCTACTCAATTCATGTTGTGTACATAATCAAGATTGAAAACCAGGCCCAGCATGTTCAAGTATGACCATTCAATGTCTTCAAGAACTTTTTTATGACTAATAAAAAGAAGCACTACATACATAGCTGTCAGTTTAATCAGCGTGTCTCTTAATTCTTCACCTTCTGCTACCCATTTTGATTACTGATATCAACTCCTGAATTATTGTATCTACATCTTTAATGAGTTTGATATATGAGGAGTATATGACTTATGCTTATGTTTGTATTTGTTTAATTGTATGCACTTTGTGGCTGTACTACACATAATAAAATGCCTAATTAATTATGTGGCCAGATATTATTTACTTAGATTTAAATAATTAGTGATAATATTTAAGAAACACTCAATTCTCTTCATGTTCTGTAAAAGACGGCACAGAAAAAACTCTTTGCTTGACATTTTATAGCAGAACGATCCTGAACCTTTCTGAAATTTCCTTTTAATCCTTAACCTGGCCAGTGGTAGGGACCATTGATTCATACGTTATGTTGATGTACATATGACATGCAGACGATGTGCCACACAGAAAAGCAAATCCTCTATTGCTTTGCTCTTACATCACTAGATCTAGTCACTGAAAATCAATCAAACTTAAGATTGCTTTTTTTAAGTAGTAAAGGCAATATGATGTAATTCCCTGTAATTCACTTTCATCTGTGCATTGCTGTCGCACCACAATGAAATGTGATCACTACATAATGACAGCCCTTAGCCATGCTCATGGTTGTAACAAGACAAGTGAGAAGGACCTCAAAGTGTATGGGCTTGTTGTTTCTTAATTTCTACTGCACTGATCCCCTTATTATTCCTTGGTATTTAATCTTTTTAGAATTACTAGTAGGACATAATCAATGTGTTATGATTAAAATGCTTACAGCTCTCAACATGGGTCTAGGAGACAGGATATCAGAATTTTCCAACAAGGAATAGGATGAACTTTTGACAGTTAATTTCTGCCAGGAACAACACAATCGTGTAACTGATCAGCCGTTCAGTCTCTGGGTAGTTTCTGGTTAGTTCTCTTACTATATTGTTTTGCTTTTGGTATTTGAACGCATGTAAGATGCTTATATTTTTCACCAGAGTGTATATTTGCAGCTAATTACACTGTCTAAACCGTGAAAAGCAAGTGTGTATAGTAAGCAGGAATGATGCTGTCCCAAAACACATAAGGTGAATTAATGAATTGGACATTTGTGCCTTATTTCTCTGATATTTTTGTTTTTATATTTTAGCCAAAGGATGACTTGCTTCTCTGGCACTGGCAGCTCTTTTTATTGAGCGTTAATAGCAACAGAATCCAAATGTAAATGCCCCACATAAAATCATATAAATATAATATAATATGCAACACAGTTCTTGCTCCCAACTTGTAAACGGAATGCATTTATAATTTAAAATCATAGGTGGACACCAACTATCTTAAAATAAACCCTGACAAAACAGAAACCTTAGCATCACAGTTAAACTCTCTCAAATGTTCATAATCTAGGTGTGATCATTGACACTGCACATTTTTACTTGAATTCTCTATTTATTCATCATGAAAATCTCTTTTTTATCAACACAGTCACATTACCTGGCTTCAACCGTTTCTTAGTTCGGAAGATGCTGTAATTGCGGTTCATGCTTTCATAACCTCCTGCTTACATTACTGTGATTTTCTATTCTTTGGTTTTTCTGGTAAAACTGTAATTACACTACAACACATTCAAAACTCAGCTGCTAGAGTGCTTACTTATACAAAGCATTTAACACTCATTTTACACTCATTATCCTGCAGCTATATTGGATACCTGTTTCTCAAAGAATAAACAGTACTTCAGTAATTAAGTCTAACAAAACAGTTTAGGCTTACTGCTACTGCAGACACACTGACATCAGTTGGGTGCAGATAATTTAGTGCTATAGCCCCTAAACAATTGAATGCCATCCCCCAGGGCCTTCATGACTATACTTCGTTCTCTCATTTTAAATGTCCATATCTGAATACCATCATGGCTTCTTTTACTGCCTGGCATCCAACCAAATTGCAAGATTATGGCTCCTGAGTGGTGGAACAGAAAAGTGTTCACGCAACTGTCAAAAGATCTTGATGATTCTGGTATCATTAATGGACATTTAGGACATAAGACAGAACATCTGGGTTCTTCATCAGCAGTGCACTCAGAGACTAGTTTTCCCAAATCCATTTTTGGGGATTATGATGGAGTTTTCTATGTTCTTTGGCATTTAGCCATGTTGCTGCATTCTGTATTACGTCCTCCACAGATCTTGGGTAAGTGGCATTCTCTGGCATTTTGTGGTTCTCCATTTACGATGAGCAGGAAGTTATTCCAATCAGATCCTGGTTTAGGTAGATACCTGGTAGGTAGTCAGGGGTTAATTGGGGTAAATTATTGGCCTTTATTAATGACAGCAGCTTTTCTACATGTCTTCTCCAGATCACATCATCTTGGGTTTGAAATTTAAGGTCCAGTCTACACAACCACAATAGCTTGTACCGATTCGTTTTTTTTGCGGAATTTCCAAGGTAGAACACTCACTTTTACTGAATTTGATGTGACTATTCGACATGGCTGAGGCTTATGTGAACCTCTGGGTTGCTTGAGAAGAGTTTATATACAGTATGTTAACAGAAGTGTGTTAAGTTGTTGGTTCAAAAAGGCATTTGCCTTGAGATGAATGTAGAGCTTGTTTCATTGTCTGGATAAAGCAAGGTTGTTATTTGCTGGGCAATACGTTGCTGATTAACTGCATTGGTGTTTGGAAACAACTGGAATTCTTCTAAAAACAGCTGTGGACCATTATCATTCACAAGTAGTTCTAGCAACTCAAAACAACCAAAAATAGACTTGAATAGGTCGTTCAGCTGTTACACTTTTTGTGACTGCTCTTGTCACTTTCTATAAGCGTAAAAAGCTATACTTATATGGTCAAAAGTACAGAATGTGGACACAAGACTATCAAAGCCATTTAACTTGAAAAGTTTCAGAATTATTGTTGGCTGGCTGAAGTGGGCCTTCCTAAAACTTTTACTCAACTCAACGTTTTTAAAGTTGGAAGCACACAATTTTCTAGAATGTTTGTTTATAGTGAACATTTAGATTTCCTTTCACTAGAACTAAGGTGCCCTGTGTAAAATTAAGACATGGTTCACCAAGGTTGATACGCAACTATTAAATCTGGGATAAATTGGAATGACAGTTCTACACCAGGCCCGATGTCCTAGCCAACATCTGTGCAAAAACAACTTTTGCAATTGTGGTGAAATTGGCACAAATCCTCACAGCCATGTTCCAACATGTACTGGGATGTTACCTACTCAGAAAGGTGGGGATCCCTGGAAATTGGGATTATCACAATGGCTATTAAGTTGGACTGTTTAAATGTCAATCAGAAAACATGATGCCTACAGGTTTAAGCCTGACAAAGTGTGTTGTATCTTGTAATATGTTTTCGTTTCACATCTTTCTTTGATGTATCATAGCTTTCCTTGTATGAGCCCTGGACATATAAAGCCATGAATTCCTTCATGTTTAGAACCTGAATGGAGATATAAGATGAAGAATACAAAATAGAATGTTGCACAGGTTATAATCATTTCAATTTTTCATTGTATTGCTGCTCCCCTTATATCATATGATCTGTGTATTTACTACATTGTGTATTTATTGTCCTGTACATGTGGCACAATGTTGTGTATTTATACTTTACAGAAGTCTGAGCAAACTCCTAGCTAATAGCTCATGTGGGAAGTCCCATGAATACAGCAAGTCCATCATGTCTCTGTTTCTGACAAAAGGTTTAACTTTCTACACAATTTCTGTATCTAACCCTGGCCACCAGAAGCTGCAAGTAACCGCAAGTGATCCCCTTTATTCTCACTATTCTGCAGTGCCTTGTGTAAGGTTCTTCTTAGTAGTGGAAATATTGTAGCTTGGCGGCCACCAGACAGCTGCCAGTCTCAACAGTGAGCTTGTTCATTTTCACCATGTATAACTTTAAATTGTCATATTCTCCTCTGTACTTGCATGTGTAATGGGCGTGTAATGGATTTCTGACCAAAACAGCCCAGAGCAGAGATTAGCAATCAGTGGAAGTTGATACTATTCAAATCTAAGACTGCAATCACAGTCACTTTGAAGTCTCATTGAGACTAACTAGTCCAACTTACTTAATGCCTGGGACTCCAGATGCAGCCCAGACACACCCACAGCCTGGTTTCAGCACTCAAGTGCTAGTTCAGCTTGGCCTCAGACTTGGGCTTAACAGCCTAAACTGCTCTAGTTTTCTAACATTTTGGCATATTGTCTGATTTAATGCAGAGTTTCACCATAATATCCGTCATGCTGCAATGCTCATTAGTAAATACATTAGCATGTGTCTTCAATATGCTTGGAAGTGTTATTCCCTTTCTTACAACCACAGGCACTTCCTGCCAGTACAACTTAATCTTTTCTAACCATGTGCATTGTAATAGTGCTGGGAAGTGTGCATTTATAAAGCTCGGTAGAAATGCAGTCACCAGGCTTAATATGGTGTACTAGGCTTTGGAGTAGATTGCATGGTTTGCCACCACTTACACTTGGGAAAAGAACTTTGCTAGCATGTGGAACTTTGTGGACATTTATTTTGAATTGTCAACATGTTTAAAATTTAGAGAACTTGTGTATCTGGAAGTCAGAAATGAAAGAGAAAACAAGCTGTGGAAAAGAGGAAGCAGAACTATGAAGGGGTTTTTGGAGGTACTAATAAAACAACTGGGTATGTAACAATATTTATTACACTAGCTCTGTTAGTACAGTCTAAAACTCAAAACTGGACTAAATGTACCATCATCTTAACATGTTTATCTAATTGTGAAGCTCTCACACTACATCTAGAATGCAGAATGTGACAATAAAATATTCATAGTTATCCTATAGGTGGTTCATCATATTTTTTTTTATTATTTTGAATTTAATATATCTATCCTAACTTATTCTTTTGTGATTGACTATATTTTTTGTGGATTTTTGATCATTTATATAGGTATCTGGGTAAAATCTAAAGAGGTCAAATTTGGGAGAAGAGCCTCTTGTAATTTCCTTCCTGGGCCAGCCACAGACCTTAGATGTACACAATGCAAAACCTGTGTACTTAAGCCATTATAATACCCAAAATTTCTTGTCTGAATGCAGCCAAAGGGACAAATGTGGAAAAATAGAATAGGTATAGAACTTATAGACTACATATTTGAAATGTAATTACACTTTAGAAAGATCGCAACACTTGCTGAATGAGACAGAAGCAATAAAGAGTGGTTGTCGTAATGGAAAATGGAACTTGTCTAGGCTGTTTACAAACAGATTTGCGCACACACACACACACACACACACACACACACACACACACACACACACACACACACACACACACACACACACACACGTACGTATTGGCCAAGCATGGCACTCCACTAAATTATTCTAGAACATACTGTATTATTGAATCAGTATGCTGCTTCTTAAATAATTGATTCACCAATCCATAAGTCTTTTATTATATTGATTTTATTACTTATTCATGTCCCTAAACCACAGTTATGCAGTACAAGCAGACATTGACAATGAACATAATCACAATTCACTGTCAACACTTACAAAATAGTGGATTATTGACACCTAAATTATACTATTAAATTACAAACTAAATTACAAAAACACAGACATTGGCTTTGAAAACAAAACAAAAAAAAAGGAGAGGTTTCATCATTATAATTCCCATAAAAAAACATAGTACATAATAAATTTTATTGTGCCAACAGTATGAGACTGCCTATGTATTTCTGAAGCTTGATATTTTAATGGGTTTGCCAAGAAATTCTAAGCCTATCCATGCAAACCTTCAGGAAAAACCATCCAGCAATGGTTAGTGTAATAATGGATATAAAATGGCCAATAGGCTGTATGGAACAGCTGTATAAATCCAGAATAGTGTGTGACAAATTTGGTGGGGGAGCAGAGTATAAACATAAAGATTAATATCTAGCTTTGTGTTCATCTAGCTGAAATGGTCACATGGCCCAGCCGGGTGAGAGGATAAATCTGCTTTCAGATTTGATGACTTGAACACCGCAAAGCACTTTAACATGCAATAGCAATGTGTTTAGTAACTTTCCAAATGTATTCACTGTATTACCAATCAAGAAGATCCGAGATATTCATAATCTCCTAAATTAAAATTAGAACCAAGAATCACATTATTAATTTATTATCTGTACTAAGCCACATTCTTTTTCTCATTACTGTGGTTAAATCCTATATGAGATGTAAAAATGCAATAGTGATATGCTGAAAGGAAGTACTTGGGCACACAATGAATGAGACTCATTCAAGTAACAGGACAAAACATAAAGAAAATCTATTTCACAGTAACAGCTCAATATTAGTGCAACACAAGTACCCCCCCCCCCCCCCCCCCGAACAGAAAACATGCTCAATATAAAAATTAGCAAAAATAAAATAAATAAAAAATTATGGGTCGCTCTGGTTCTTGACCCAATTTGGTCCTGTTTATTTGGCTGAGAAGTCTACTCATTTGTTTGACCCAGATGTTCAGTTTCTGCAACAGAATTTCAATTAGTCTTTATATTTCCAGCTGTGACTAGTGACAGTTTAAATGCTTTAATTGTACTGCTTTATTGCAGTATAAGCACCCATTAGCAATCATCTTTTTAGTAGTAGAAAATAGAAATCATTTTGATCAGCATTTTTACTCTGTTTAAAGTGGTCAAGTTTCTTTCTGTTAATTGATTTAATGTGATTTTACAGTGTGTAGTTTCACTGCTAGTTTAACTCACTATATGACTAACTACTGTAGTGGCTTGGTTCTATTCACTGAGTGGCTCCAAGCTGATTTCTAAATTATGGGGACACTACACACAGTGTTTAGCTTATTCCACCCTCTGTAAACTAATTCCTATCATCAAGGCTTTGCTTAATTACAATACAGTGTGCAGAACTGTGTGTGGGCTTCGAGTGTGTAAGTACCCGGGATGGCTTAACTCTGCAGAGATCGGTGCAACATTTCCTTAGTTTTCATTGTTTCATAAATAACATACAAACAATGGAGAAACATTTATGGCATGCTATACAGGATCACTATATATAGTCTCTTCTACCAAACCCAGTTTTTGTTAAATTTATTACATCACCATTTTTATATATATATATATATATATATATATATATATATATATATATATATATATATATATATATATATATATATATACAAACATACACGTATATATATATATATATATATATATATATATATATATATATATATATATATATATATATATATATATATATATACACACACACACACACACACCAAAAAAGGTCCATCCTTTGAAACAAACAAAACAAAAAAGCCACTTTAAGTTGGGTTTGGATGCTGCATACTGGACAGGCTAAAATTTATACTCACACAATTAGGATAATTGTGGCTTCGAATCAAAGAACAAACTTAATGGCACACTTTAAATGTGTGAATTGATAATGCGACCCCAAAATCAGAACTGTGCCTCACAACCATGCCAGCAGAAGTCAGCATGCTCCATTCTTCAGTCAGTTACACTCAGTTATATTTATATTTCTTATCCATACAATTTCTTATTTGGCCTGCCAGTAATCACTGCAGAGATGCTGGCCAGATCCCTACTTCCTTACGTGGGAGCGCTGCCTGGCAAGTCGCTTCATGAAACAGCATGTTACCATGGAGATGATGACCACTCCCACAAACAGGGCAGACGAGACTCCAACCACCAGTGGTATAAGGAGAAGGTCAGCAACTGGACAAAAAGTGACAGAAAATAAAAGCAAGGAACAGAGCTTTCTTTTTTTATATAAAGGTTTCACAGTAACAACAACAACAACAACAACAAAAAAAGAAACTAATGCAAAATTTGAAAGAAGAAGTGTAGATAGAAAGAGGAAGGAAAGATACAATGACATATGGTCTGTTACTTTTTTTCTTACCTCGTGCATATAAATATACATGAGCCATGGCTGACTTTGTACTGGCACCTGTATTGTACCAGACTCCATGCGGGTCCTTGGCCCATACATCTGCCTGGCAATAGTAATCCCCTTGGTCTTCCTCGTGTGCTGAAAAAATGCGTAGTCTGTATGTTCCAGCAGAAATGCGGTCAATGCTCAATTCACTTCCATTACTGTAGAGATAAGACCTTCCATCATAGGTCAGTGTTGCAAGGATTCTTCCTTTGGTATTTTCTGGGGTCATGTCTTCTTTCTGGTCCAGCTCCTGCTTCTTGTGCCACCACACCACTTCCACCTGAGTGGGGCCTGTGGTCACCACAGAGACATTACAGAGCAAGATGACGGTGCTTCCACGTTTCAGGAGTGGTCGACGTGGTAACTCGATGACTGCCAGCACACTCACCTCTGTGCCAACACACAAAGAATCAGAACTGTTTTCAGGACAATTATTAAACGTAAACTAATGTAAATGTTTTCTGTATACACTATTTAACTGAACATATTTATATTACGTTAACACTTAAGAACATATTAAGGTAACTGAACGTATTTGTTGCTCCTAAGTGGCACAACGGGACTCATTTACCAAACTGCATATGAACAGATTTACATGTAAATAAAGGTGGTAAAAATAGCAGAATTTATGTTACTGGCTGAATTGTGTTGAATTATGTTGATCGGCAGAATTTATGTTTTTTTTTTTTTGTTGAGGATGAAAGCTGATTTTGAAGTTGGCTTTGCTTGCCACTGTATCCAGTCAATTTTACAAAGCTTTGTTTTGGTTTGGCCTCTTCAGTCAAAAGTAATATATCCCATAATATATCCATATTTAAAAGTATATCCCAATATTTTTTGGGCTTCACTTTTTAATTGGCCTGAAGGACCACACTGAATTAGCTTTTCAGGTGCTATGAGACTGGATATGCTGCAAAATAATATTTTATTTTGTTCCCATAGACAAGTAAATATATTGAAATTTCTGCCTAAGAAACAAGTCATTTACAGTTTTTTTACTTGACCTTTTCATGGTGTTTTGTTCTTGTCACCAAATGCAAATACAAACAATCTCAGCATTTATAAAAAATGTGTTGTTCGCTATTGCTTATGCAAACATTTACATGCAAACATTTTCTACATTGTCCAATGTATAAAAAAAGTTTTCTCTTATTTTCACCAGGGTTTTTTTGCTCTTTAAAACTAAACTTCCCTAAATGTAACATTCCAAACGATGAGATTATCATACATGTTAGATTTCTATATATTATCAGTAAGAGGTCAACATTTGTGGACTCAACCACTCACCTTTAGTTTTGAGGTTGACCATTACACCCTCAGACCTCTGTGTAAGTGTAGCAGGGCTGGAAGGTGCTGGACTAAGCTGCCCAGCGTACACACTCACAGCGCAGCGGTATTGTCCAGCATCGGCCGGGTGGGCAGAAAAGCGTCGCAGAGAAAATCTCCCCTCTGCGCCCTTCTCCATGCTGCCACCTCCACCACTACTGATGTCGTCGCCCCAGCTCACCACTCCATTCGGGCTCATGCGGGCCACCTCCACTTCCACCCCTCCTGCTGGCCCACGCCGCAACCACTGCACCAGCAGAGCTGAGCGATTCCACGGACCAGCTCCTGACACTACACACGTTAGGCTGAGAGGGGACCCGGTTTGCAGTGCCACCTCACCGACTGGCACTGTGCTCACAGACAGAGTATCCGCTGCAGCAAACAAGAAGTATTACCCAGGTGTAGTACAGCAAAGCTTATAATTAAAATTTGTGCCATGTTGCATATTGGTATAAATGACATGTCAAAGATGTGCTGTTGTCAGCGGTGCAATGATTTTATGACAATTCCACCATATGAATGGTTTTGCCTTACACATATATGATGTTGTTTGTTACTTGCTTAGTTGTATACACTGCTTCACAGTTTCCCAAACTGATATTATAAGTAAGATTGTACTGAACTACCTTGTCTTTTAACCAAGGGACCTATAATCAGGGACCCTTTTAATTGCTCAAAATAATTCAAGACCTCCTTAGTATAGTTCTAAACTGTCCACCCATTAAAACTATTGACAAAGGCATAATAACTTTGATAATGTTGTGGCAAAATGAAAAGAATCGTAGTCTCTCTGACTATATAACACTTTCACATAGCCCACTTTAAGAAATCAGAGTTCTAAGCTGTGATTAATCTGCATGATGATGTAGTCACACTCCACCACGAGACAGGCACAGGAAAATAGCTAGGAAAATAAAGAAACAAACGTCTGTGCTTACAACTGTATATATAAGCACAATGAAACATTATGGCATCAATCTGGTACTAAATATCAATATCAGGGTAAACACTATTCTGAATGAAAATGGATCATGTATTAGAATAGACTTGACATATAACCCAGTTACAGACAGGATGCATTACTGAATAGCAGTAGCATATCAGCACACTCAAACCAGGATCATATTGAAACAGAAAATGGAAAAAGTGCAAACCTCTTGATGCCATTCCCCATTGGAAAGCTTTGCTTAATTTGATATTGGAAAGTCAGCTTTAAATATATACAGCAGCAAAGGATTTAGACTAAACTGCTTGGATTTTCTGAGCATTATTAGAAATGCATTTCTAAATGTAGTGAAAATCAGAATAAGAGGGTAAGTGTTGCGTCATCTCACCGATTGGTTGCACAGAAAGGTTTCCCAGTTCCATGGTTCTCTGGGCGATGCGTTCCCATTGGCCTGATGGGTCCAAGACCCACTGTGCCGCCTCACAGAAATAAGAACCAGAATCCTCCAAGGCCAGCATGCTTATCTTCATGATGTAAAGGTCCTTCCCTTCATCTCCACTCCTCTTCTCCAGAGAAATCTCACCATTATTGTATCTCTTCTCATAAGAGCCTCCCCGGCCAGGATTTACACGCAGGTCTCGATCGATGGAGATGATTTCCTTTAAATTGTGGCCCAGAGAGCCAGAGCCTGTACTGCCTCGCATCCCAAACGTGACTGACAAATGTGTGTGCTGTGCTGACTGGACAGAAGCAGCACATGTCAGCTGAAGGGCTGTGCCTTCTATGACAGGCTGCCCATTTAGAATGCGAGAGTGGGTTATCAGCAAAGTGTCTGCAATCACTGTAAGCAGTAAATAAAACAAAATATAAAAACTATATCACACAGGCAATATAAATGCAGAAGGAATGATCCGTTTTTATCCAGGTAATCTACCTTTGACGTCCACAGATGCACTGTAGTTGCCTTGGTACCGTAAGTCGGTGCTTGGTGTGTAACATTCGTATCGTCCCTGATCTTCTGGCCGAAGTCTCTGAATCACCAGTCTGGCCTTGTCACCTGAGTCCCTCTCCACCCGAACCTCACCTGAATTCACTCGTGCATTGAAAATGGCATAGGGAAAGCCCCTATCTCTAGTGGACACCACCCCGATCTGCATTTCCTTGGCAACCTCACGATATAAGAACCATTCAAAGTCCTGTGTTCTTGAACCTTCATAGCCTGAAACCGTGCAGGGCAGAGACATGGGGAAACCTGCTACTCGGTACAATGGACCTGGTGGAAGAGTCACCTCACGGCACACAACGCTCTGGAGCTCTGACAGATTGAGATAGAGGGGAAACACAGAGTGAATAAGTGGAAGAGATAAAGACAGAGGAAGATAAATATGTTATTGCATCATTTGCATATTCACTACAAAAGGCTTCAGAAATAAAGCATTACGATTTATCAGACACTCAGTTTCTGTTTGGGACTGCCTGGTCCACACCAATAAGTGTAAATTATTTTATTTCATTTCATACAGTGGAGATCAAAATTAAAGTAAAACTTAGAAAAAACATTTGATTTTTAAATTATATATTCATCGCTAGGGAGGCACGGTGGCTTAGTGGTTAGCACGTTTGCCTCACACCTTCAGGGTTGGGGGTTCGATTCCCGCCTCCGTGTGTGGAGTTTGCATGTTCTCCCCGTGCCTCGGGGGTTTCCTCCGGGTACTCCGGTTTACTCCCCCGGTCCAACGACATGCATGGTAGGTTGATTGGCATCTCTGGAAAATTGTCCGTAGTGTGTGATTGCATGAGTGAATGGGAGTGTGCGTGTGCCCTGCGATGGGTTGGCATTCTGTCCAGGGTGTATCCTGCCTTGATGCCCGATAACGCCTGAGATAGGCACAGGCTCCCCGTGAATAATTAAAAATTTTTAAAAAATAGAAAAATTAGAAGGAAGTGTTGAGGAGTCTTGCTTCAGCTGACTTCAGCACATCTGCTGCCACACGTTTCTAACACTACTCTGGTGTGATCTTGCTTCATTCTTCTAGTCTTTTCCACATTTTGGTAACTATTCAATAGTGTTTCTTTTTGTATAAGAGGCCCAATTCTGCTGCAGAAAACAACCGTACCACTTCCTCCTCCACCTTTCACTGACTTCTTAAAGTTTTACTTTGGGTTCAGCTGTTCCCCAGTTTGATGCCAAACATATTGTTTCCCATTGGACCCAAATAAATAAAACTTGCTCTCATTAAAGTGAACTTTGGACCAGTTCTCCTCTGTCCACACAACATGCTGAAAGTCTCATCGTTTAGAGAATGTTTTTGGCAGCGGGAGTCGGGCCTCTAATACAGCTATATGGTAGAGTGAATGCCATTTATCCTTCTGCAACATGCGGCACCTTCGTTGCAAGCGTCTCCCAATCAGACCCCAATTTTCATGCAAAACAATACCCCCAACAACATGGGTATAGCAGTTCCTTAAGAACATTAAAATAATGACATGGTTAGACCAGAGTCCTGAACTAAATCTTATTTAAAAGTTCCCAGATAACACCAGAGCAGAAATTAATGATGTCCTACAACAGCAGATGTGCTGAAGTGAGCTGAACTAATTTTTGACAGCTGTAGTCCTAAAATTTTTTTTAGGTGTAATCTTCTTTTGTGCTAATGTTCTCTAAGTTTCAACAACATAATGGTTTTTGAAGTCCTTTGGTTATTTTATAAAACATCTATATGCTGTCAAACAACTAATATGCTGTCAAATTTTGAGTAATGAACATGAACACTCACTCACTCATTTTCTACCGCTTATCCGAAATACCTCGGGTTACGGGGAGACTGTGCCTATCTCAGGCGTCATTGGGCATCAAGGCAGGATACACCCTGGATGGAGTGCCAACCCATCGCAGGGCACTGAATATGAACAATATTTCATAAAAAAAAAGATAAACTGTTCTATAATTTTGATCTCCTGTGTGGTTTATAAACATGGGTTTTAAGATTAAACCGTCAAAAAAATTAAAGTGGCAGAAATTATGTAAAAATCATTTTATTGCTCATGGGAACATTTTGTGGAAATGGAGAGATATCAAGAAAAAACCCCAAACAGCTCATTGTAATATCACCCACAGCAGTGTAAACTAGGCCTTTATCAAACCACTCCAAAATAAAAAAAACATTCTGAGATCTTAAGTATGTGTTAAGTGTGAGTATTTAATTATTTTGCTCCAGGTACTCTGGATCTACAGGTATATACATACATGTATGTTTATGGAAAAACGAGGCTTAGAAATTTCACCTAGCCTGCTTCTCGACCCTGAAGTTGTTTTAATGCTTCTGAGACTTGGCACCCCACGTGGCAACCCAACCCAGAAAGCAAAAGTGCTTCATGCATGTAGTCACTAGTGCTGTTCACACCTGTACACTAGTAACCTGTTCGTGTCAGTTTTTACCTGGGAACAATAATTCACCAACATAATTTAATACATGACAAAACCACTTGACTCTTGTGCAATATAAAGCAGTATAAACACAATGTGGGATACTGTCTCTTGTAGCTTACATACTGCTTTATGATTTAAATTATTTTGAAAATTATCCAAATAAAAAATCTAAGTTCCTCACAAATGAACTTCATTAAAAGGGTAAAACCCAAATGTCTGAATATGCCCTAAGCGTTTCCTTTAACTTCCCCCTTTACCGATGACTCACATTAACCCAAATGTACACACAGGTCTGTTCACACGCAGTCATGAGCAGCTACACCTTATTTGGGAACGCAGCCCGTCTGCGCATGCGCACACTTCACTGAACCTGTTCCTGTAATTACATGGGATCTGGATGGAGGCGGTTCAAGAACATTACCTGAAAAACTAGACTGGTGGTCGTGTGTGTGTGTGTGTGTGTGTGTGTATGTGTGTGTGTGTGAGAGAGAGAGTGATGTGCTTGTGATAATATGCACCGTGTGTCGTGCTGGATCAGGTTTTTCCCCCCAGCTTCACTCCTACAAACCTCACCGAGAAGATTATCCAAACCCGGAGCCAATCAAGATACAGGAATATGGTCAGGATGCTAAGCGGATCATGACATAAATAAATGTGACCACTAGGGGCGTGTAACAAAATCATGTAGCTGGTCTACACACACACACACACATATATATAATTATATACGTGATTATAACTCGTATAACCTGCACGTTTAGATTTGAGCAACACAGTAAAATCCCCCAAAGTGTGCACTGAACGGATGTGTTTGGTTTTATATTAATGTGTTTTATATGATAAGACGTTACACGGCTCTGTTAGCACGCTTTGGCCAAAGATTAGTAGTGTGTAAAAGGTTATAAAATCATATCACTTACCCCACAGAACAGCAATCAGAACTATCCTCCACCACCGTGCCATCCTGCTTCCCGGTATTCCCAGCATTCACAGTGTTCACTGTATTCCCATTCACGCCCAAGTGGTTTTCACAGCGACACACATTGTTTATTCTACATTAACGTGTGATTAGATCGCATTAAAAACACATACAACACTAAATTAACCCGCTAGGCTGCTAAAACAACTCATATTTACATAAACAGCTACCTATATACAGATAAATAACAAGCTCAATATCGTCCAAACACAATCAAGTCACAGCGTGTATGCTTATGATCCAGTAAATTATTATTTAAACTCTACATGATAAAATCCTATGTGTGTGTTAATATTGCCCGTTTACTTCAACGGCCAGTTTGTCTTCTCCGGCGGTGGGCGGGTTCAACTCGAACTGCTGTGCCTACAATGCTACCAGATCTGCTATCAGATAAATGACAGTATTCTTAACCAATGGAAATCAAACGTGATGACGCACCGCTGCGGCTAGCCAATAGAAAATCAATTGCGTTTCATTCAGCACTTTTCAGCGGGCTTATAACCACGCCTACATTCTCTGTACAGTCTGAACCGAGAACTAAATTGTTATAAAATTGTTATAATGCAGAAGCTAAGGACACAAAAAAAAACTCTACTCATTACTACCATTATTTAAGAAGAAAATATGAATCTTACCTATAAAACCTATATATGGTTATTACCAGTTTAATCTTTGTATGTGTTAATGATTAGTTGTGGGTTTAGTTTCATATTCAAAATGTGTATTCGGTTAAAGTTGGATATCAAGTATACTTCATTGGCATGCTTTTTTCAACCGTTCCAGTAGAAGCGATTCAGAACAGAGAAGTCATCCAGCCTCGCAATCCTTCCACCTGCCGGCTAGATCCAATTCCTTCCACTATGCTCCAGACCATCTCACAAGACCTCCTGCCTTTCACTACCACAACCATTAATATATCCATTGCATTTGGTCATGAACCAACTACCTTTGAGAGAGCAAGGGTTATTCCCATCCTGAAGAAACCTGCTCTGTATCCGTCAGACATCAACGACTACAGACTGGTATCGCTTCTCTCCTTTCTTTCTTAAATTCTTGAATGCATTGTTTATAATCAACTGTCTGACTATATTTCACAGAACACCTCCCACCTTCCAAAGTTGCACATTCCACAGACACTGCGCTTTTGGCTGTCACTAAGAAACCATGTGCTGCTAGATCAGCCAAGCTGTCATCTATCCTCATCAGCCTCAACCTTTCAACCACACCACTGCTGCCCCCCCCCACTGGCTCCCAGTAACTGTATCAGTTTCAATACACTATGGCTTTCCTAAAGCCAAATAAACCAGCACCCTCTTACTTCAAAGCTCTTGTCACATCTTGCACTGCACCACACTCCATTGGATCTAATAGCACTGCTCGACTGGCCCTACCATCTCTCAGTGTAAGAGGTAGGTATACAGCAAGACTCTTTTCTGTTCTGACACTGATGTGGTGGAAAGAACTTCCACTAGATGTCCAAACAGCTGAATCACTGTCTATCTTCAAGTGAAGTTTTAAGTTGATGGAATCCTAAATTTGTCACTTAGTGAACCAGTGGTGATGTATTCATTGATACTTTAAAGCCCTTTTGTATGTTGCTCTGGATAAAGGTGTCTGCCAAATGCTGTAAATGTAAATGTTAATGTAAATCAAGTGGGACACTTTCAGTATCCTTGTCAGAGTAAATACAGGTTTCAGTGAGACTATTTCCTCTAAGGACACATTTACATTCTCACTCACACCTAGGTCAAGTCATCTTAGCCAATCTACCTGATAATATATTTTTGGGAGGAAACCAGAAAACTGAAAAGAAACACATCCAGGAGGGATAGGGAGAACATACAGACCTTAGTAATGACAAGAAGCTGTAAGCTCGGGATCAAAACGGAGAAAAGGTTCTATGAAGTTTCTGTCATCATCAGAGAAGTGGTTTTCATGTGTTTACAGTAATGCAAACACATGATGGGTCTTATGTTGTTTTGCTGGCATGCAGCTATTTTGGTTGTATGCAAAGCAGGTTTTTCTCTATTTGCACTCTGTTGCAGGTTTGTGATGATAAATTAATGCATAGGGCACCATAGTAGAGCGTCATCACAGATCCGAGCATTAGCACCTCATTATAGGGTCCTCAGTCCAATAGGGTGCATGATACTCTAATGTTAAGTGGGCCAGAGCATTCTAATGAATGCAGAAGCCACACCTGGTGTTGCCTGTTTAATCAGTTGATCTTAGCTTCAAGTAGACAATCAGGCTAGTTTGAATGAAAAATAGCACCCACACCAGCCCCTTCAGTTCAGATTTCACATACTGATACCGAAGATCCTTTCAACACAATCACTGTCTGACTATAGCATGCAGGTATGGAAGAGTCATAATCACAGTATTCTGTGTCACCTTGAAAACATCGTTTTTCTTTTGAGTAACTTTTGAGAAAGTTTCTTCCTTATGCTGTTTCAGGAAGTTTTTCCTTGTCACTTTCATCTCTGGCTTGCCCATTAGGAGTCTAAATTTAAATATATGTCTAGATTTCTGTAAAGCAGCTTTATGAAAGTACAATAAAAATACAATTGTATAGAATAGAATTAAACTAATTTGAAGTTATACTACAGGATCACACTAAAGTGTTTTTGATGACTAACATTTTTTGTAAGACATTGGGTTCTACTCCTGTCACAGACTACTTGGGCAAAGACGCATTCAAAATAAACAGTTGAAGATTTCACCTTGACTTTTTGCAGTCATCAACTGTCCAGTGTGAGTGTCTGTGAGACCCAGAGACTTGTGATTATTTAAGTTAATGTAGACATTCTATCAGCTCAGACAAGGCTGGTTATTCTCTGATTTTTCTCATCAATAATGCTTTGTGTTTACTGCATTATTTTGTATAAACACTAGAGACGGTTATTTGTGAAAAGCCCAGATCTGAAGCAGTTTCTGAAATACTCAAACTAGCTGATCTGGTACTAACAGCCATGCCATGGTTACTGTCACAGACCACATTTTTCACCATTCTGATAACTAAAGCTCTTTGCCTGTAACTACATAATTTTATGCATTGTACTTTCACCACCTGATTGAAAGACTGGTTAACTGCACGTGTGTGTAGAAAATAATTTTCATTTTACAAACTTTATTAATTACAGGGTGTATAATTGTAGATTTTGCCTTCTCTGGGAGTTACTTCAAGCTGCTGGTGGAAGAATATAGGTTGGGCAAGTCGTGGCCTGGGCAAGTCGTGGCCTAATGGTTAGAGTCTGATTCGTAATCCTAAGGTTGTGGGTTCGAGACTCGCGCCGGCCACGACTGAGGTGCCCTTGAGCAAGGCACCGAACCCCCCAACTGCTCCCCGGGCGCCGCAGCATAAATGGCTACCCACTGCTGCTCCGGGTGTGTGTTCACGGTGTGTGTGTGTTTACTGCTGTGTGTGCACTTTGGATGGGTCAAATGCAGAGAACGAATTCTGAGTATGGGTCACCATACTTAGCCGTATGTCACGTCACTTTCACTTTCGTTCTGTGCTCTTCCTCCACTGGGCACTTATTACATAGTAAAACTAAACTATTCAGTCCACTATTGTGCAGTTTGAGACAGCTTACGTATCTGTGACTCACACTTGCTCAGTACGTAGTCGTTAAGAGAGTAAGATAACTTCATGTACACTGAAATATGACATAGTGACTTAGTACCAGAAAAGAGTGAAACCTCTTAATCTTTTAACTACAATTATTAAGCCCAGACTCTCACTGATCAAACAGAGTGGATGTGCCACACCCTATGGAAACAAACTAATAAATTTTTAACAGATTTAAAAGTCATTGAATTCTTAATATTGAAAATTAAAGACAACTGAAGTCATAATATAGAAGTTCAAAGCCACACATCTGAATCTTGAAATTGATTTGACAATTAAGTTTTCAAATATTAAAAATATGTATACAGGTTGTTGATTTCAGGCCCATATTTAACCAGGCAAATTCAGGTTGGAAAATTCAATGCAGAAAACACTTCCGGACCTGGGCGTATGCAAATGTAATCGAGCCCGGAGAGTGTGGTGCTGTTTTGTGCCGCCAGGTGTTAAATACCTCCCTACATCACTAGTTCAACAGAATACTAGAATGTTCAGGAGCTTGGAACAGGTGTATCTCTCTCTCTCTCTCTCTCTGAGTATCTCTCTCTCTGAGTATCTCTCTCTCTGCGTATCTCTCTCTCTCTCTCTCTCCCCCTCTCTCTCTCTCTCTCTCTCTCTCTCTCTCTCTGTACCTCTCTGTATCTTTCTCTGTATCTCTCTGTATAAGTTAATTGCTACATTGATATTACAAGTAAAGTAAAATAAATATATCACAGACCGACAGACAGAGAGACAGACAGACAGAAAGAAAGAAAGAAAGAAAGAAAGAAGTGGAAAGCTGCACTGTCATTTGTTTTTGGCAGTATCTCTACTGTGCCAATGGCATCAGAGAAAAAAGACTCATATATGATTTCTTCCCCTGGATCTGCTTTCTTTCTCTGAGCAGTGTATTGCAGAGATGGTTAGGAACAGTTACTGTGTCCCAGCGGAAATGTGCAAAACATTATAGCAGAATTGCTCTAAACCTTCTCTCTCCCAGTGTTCCCATTTTTTCAAATTGCTGAAAGATAAGAGTATAACTAATCTACTCTCTCAAGTTAAAGCAAGTCAAGAAGCTTTTATTGAATTTTATTTAACCATTTATAGTCTAGACACAAGGGGGGCACGGTGGCTTAGTGGTTAGCACGTTCGCCTCACACCTCCAGGGTCGGGGTTCGATTCCCGCATCCCGCCTCACCAAAGTTTGCATGTTTGCATACCCCGTGCCTTGGGGGTTTCATCCGGGTACTCAGGTTTCTTCCCCCGGTCCAAAGACATGCATGGTAGGTTGATTGGCATCTCTGGAAAATTGTTTGGTCGGTGTGTGTGTGTGTGTGTGTGTGTGTGTGTGTGTGTGTGTGTGTGTGTGTGTGTGTGTGTGTGTGTGTTTGCGCGCCCTGCCTTGATGCCCGATGACGCCTGAGATAGGCACAGGCTCCCCGTGACCCGAGAAGTTCGGATAAGCGGTAGAAAATGAGTGAGTGAGTCTCGACACAGTACACAATACAAAAAATGTGCATGCAGTAGTTCTACTAGTGCTACATAAAGTGCATGTGTGCAAACAGTACAATAGAATTTCTTGATAAGAGACAGTGCAGCGCTGTCCAGTGCACAATACTCTCTATCTCTGATATGATGCTGGTGCCTGATTCGGACTCTTTGTACTGTTCAAACCTGCCCAGATTCTCATGAAACTTCTTCTGCTTGATTTACTCTTTGTTGCAGTGGATGGATTTACATACATAAATCAGCTTATAACCTACCCCTGGAAAGGGCAAGGCTTTCATAATGTCTGTGAGCTTGGGGAGACCTGTGGACATTGCATAACCGTTCTTTATCCCACATCAAGTTATCTAGCCTGATAGCAAGTGAGATAAGCTTCTCCAAATCAGTGAGTAAGTTGGACAGGCAACCTTCATTTGTACCTTAATTTGTACAAGCTGCTTGTGTAAATCAGTGAAGAGGGCAAAAGCATTATCTCAACATCTAAGCTCAGACATACTGTGGATACTAATGTGCAAGTAAAGAATGTCTAAAACACTTGCATAGAAACAAACAAACAAACAAAAATAAACAAACAAAAAATCAACTCGAACTATGTAATTATGATTTATGAATTATGATTTTATTAGTGCCTCACAAATCACCTAGAAGGAGACTTTACTTGTTTACACAATCCTTAATACTGCATATTGCACAAACAACTGCACAGTTGCAGTACACAGTGAAATGAGACAACGTTTTTCCAGAATCATAGTGCTACATAAAACAAAGACAGAGCTAAGGACTTAGTAACTGTACCTGACGAAGACATGATGGTCGAAACGTTGCACCATTAAATTTATTGGAGCAGTTTATCAGTGTGCAGGCTTCTTTTGTTGTATTTTGTTGATTTTTTGTCGCCGAGCACCTAATAATTTTTCCGTGTTTTTGGATGTGCAGTCCTCCTCGCAAGCATTTAATTTGGTCCTAGCCACATAAATGCATCTGTGCAACCTGGTGCAAACAGTGTGAGATAAAAGACACAAGAGACAGTGCAGGACAAAAGACAGTGCAAACAAAAAATGCAAGACATTACACAAAAGACAATACATAAAAACAGTGCTGACCAATGTAAATACTGTATGTTCAGTCAACATTGCGTGTTCAGAAATACTGGAATGAACAGATTAGTATCAGTATTATAGCAGCAGTTACATGAGATATTATAAAGTGTTTTGTAAAACAGCAGTCAACTGAAATGTGAGACAGCATGGGCAAAGAGCAAAAACAGTGTGCAAACCAACACGTAAACAGTTTGATGCATGTATATTGGAATTAGGTTCAATTAGACACAGCCAAGCTTGATTACTGCCATCCATGGGCGTAAATCACGGGGGGGACATGTCCCCCCTTTCCGAGGATTGTCCCCCCAAAAAAATTATTTAGAAAATATCGCACTCTCTGTTGTGAAAAATATATGTATGTATACCTAAATAATTGTGTAAGTAAAAAAAAACGCAAAAAATGCATTTAGAAACGCATTTAGTTGAGTTCCCCCTCCCCTTCCTCACAGTGGTTTAACCCACTGCCTGCTTTCCCAGTTCATATCACCTACTCTGCACACACGAGCCAGGTGTGTGGCTGCGGCTCAATTAATGTTGACATCCATTAAGTAGGGGATTGTATCCACTTTAAATAAAGCGATTCTCTTTAATGTAGTTGATGCAGACTCATTCATAAATTAGTTGCGGCAAAAATGCTGATTACCGATGTAATTTTCCATGAATCTGCTATATTAGCGGTTAAAATATTACTTATGTAGTTAACGTTAGCTTGTTTACAATAGCTTGTTACATAGTGCACTGTAACTAACACGCATTGTTTTATTTGGGACGACTTGGCATAATGTTAACTTAACATTAACTGCCACAATTAGCATATCGTTTAGCTGTGCATTTACTAAATGAGCACTGTGCTACGTCCGACCTGACCTCACTGTATTTTTTTTTGTATAATCAATTTCTATTGGTATTAAGTGTCTTAATTCATTTTAAATAAAATTGTAAACCTTTTTTAATTCCTTGTTTTAATTGTTGTGATTATTTTTATGATAGTTTTACTTTCTTTGAAGAAAAACTTTGAAAATAACCATGATAATGATAAAAAATGATAAAAGCAAAGTTTTTCACTGTGGGGACATATCTATATAAGTACGATTAGACTGTTATTGTGTCCCCTTTCAAAAATTGCTCATAAGAAATTTTATATTTATTGTCCCCCCTACTGTTAAATGTAAAAATTTACGCCCATGCTGCCATCCCTGTTGAATCTAAACCCTGTGTAAACCTTTTCAGCAATGTGAAGTCTCAGAGGCATTTGGAAGGCTTTTTGACTTCAACAAAATCACTGTCAAAGCCATTATCTCTAAATCGAGTAAACTTCTAACTGGAGAATCTTTCTATAATGATGTCGGATTATCTTTTTTGACATACTGTGGGCTAAAACTAAATGTGTGGATTGGTGACGTTTTATGTTATAAACTTCTACAACCTTGTAGAAACATCTCTATACGCCTATTACACCACCTTTGCATCAATGGGAAGCTACAGGCAATGGCAAAAACATGAACATGGATAAGAGCCAGCCCATCATCCAACCCGAAAGGGAATTTTGAGAATATTCCGCTCTCAATGCTGCCATCTAGTGAGCAAATTTGAGATTTTCAAATTCAGAGGAAAGTAAAGGTTCCATAACAGACAAATAGATCCGACTCTTAAATAATTTGATTGAGATGCTAGCAAAATAAGAATGTACTTTATTTTAGTGTCTTCTTCATGTAGGCTGATAAATATCATCCTACTACGACATACAATGTCATTCAAATGAAGCACAACAGATAACAAATGCTGTTAACAAATGCTCCATCACATACAATAAACACCTTCCATAAAAAAAGAAAGAATTTTAAGATATAATTCTAATAAATAAATAAATAATAAAAAATTACACGCAATCATTAAAATTTTCACTCCAGCAGGAAACATATTTTGCTTAAAAAAATCCAAATCAACAAAAACAAAAACAACGCATTCTCAACAGAAATCATTTTTAAACCACAGTATTTTGTCCAAAACACGTAGCACCACCACCCATTGCATAAGGAACACGTGTACACTTGCACATTTATGCAATTGTTCAATAAGTCAAACATGTCTTCACATATAATATAGCAGATAATGGTTGAGAGCTTTGGTCAACGTTCACAAATTCATCAAACATCAGAACGGAGTACAGTCCATTCTCAGTATAACACTCAGTACAAGCTCACCAAAGCTGTAACAGGAACCTGGTGTGGTTTTCTGCTGTTGTAGTCTATCCACCTCAAGATTTCACATGTTGTGCATTCTGGGATGCTTTTCTGCTCACTGTGGTTGTGAAGGCTGGTTATTTGAGTTATTGTAGCTTGAAACATTCTGGTCATTCTTCTCTGAACGCACGTCAACAAAGCATTTCAACCTACTGAATCGTCTCCATTATCAATCTGGGTAAATTCTAGAGACAATTGTGCGTGAAAATCCCAGATCAGCAGTTTCTGAAATACTGTCAAAGTCACTGAAATCACATTTTCCCACATTCTAATGTTGATGTAGCATTAACTGAATCTCTTGATGTGTATTTGCATGACTTTATGTATTGCTGCTGCCACATGGTTGGCTAATTAAATTATGAATAAGATCATATTGACATGTCTAAGAGGTTCAGTGCAGTCATTCTCTTGGGGATGGGTATCACAAGGTGTTAATTATGAGTGCTTTTTTACATTTTGAAATTAGTGTTTTGTAGACTTATTTATACAGTTTACAGTTTATACGGTTTACTTTAATAATTGATAACATTGTTACTTGAATTTATGGAATTCACCAGTATGATTAACGTATTGTTTTTTTATGTATCAGTGTTTTCCCATTTTCATGAATACTTATTGAGGGCATTGCATTTTAAATAAATTGAATTGCTCCGTATTAGAAATACAACTTGAGTTACAACAAGCTGATGTGTTTTTGATTCACACTGCATTACATGGACATACATCTATGGGTGGACCATTAATATCTATTCTTCATTTGTAGTGTAGCTGTAATGAAGCCCAGTGTTTTCCATATATGAAGATACTGAAATGCTGTCTTTTGACTAGGAACACCAGCACCCAGGAACCACTGTGCATACTTATGTCCTGTTGTTTGTGTAGGCCACAGTCGTCTGTTCCTGTGTCCCCTGTGTGCACCATTTACTCATGCAGTCATACTCATGCTTTCAATCTGATGACTCGGTGAAAACACTCTTTTGGGAATTATGAATGTAGCTGCCACTGCTGAATGACTTGCTCTTCGAACCACCGCTTTGGGCAGGATATTTCATCAGCTCTCCATTCAGTGCTACACACACGCGTGCACACACACACACACACGAGCGCGAGCATCGTTTGTTTCCTCTTGACTTGGCCCTCGTCTGTAGATTCGATTCTGCGGCTTCGCGCTGCAGCCAAAATCATCAGCAGATTCTGGGTATCTTATAAGAAATGGAGTAAAGTTATATGAACAATTTTTTCCTTCCACCCCCGCTCCCGCTCCCCGATCCGCCGTGTTTCCTTTTTTGTGTGTGTTTTGATCCGGGCTCTCGCGGCGGGCTGCACTGCGGTGAGGCCCGGACTGGAGTGGCGCTGCCGGCGTGTTATTTTTGGCTTCAGCGGCGGTTGGTGGCTCTCGGGGAAGATGGAGTGCAGCTCTCCGGCTCCAAAACCCAGGAGCCTGTTTAAGGGATTTCTCGTCCCAGAGACAATCACTCTGTAATGATCAGAGTCATTATGTGCTCGCGCTAAACGTAGGTCGAGCTCAGAACGCCGGGTTAATTGCAGCGGCACTGGAGAAGGCGGCTGATTACTATGGAGACTCACAAAGGATAAGCGAGTCCAAATAAAATCCCATTAAAAGCTGCAAAACACACACGCAAACACACATGCACACACAAGCAGAGTTGGATGTATTTGTAACATTTTATATCTAGTCATACAAACTTTTCAATCACTTCGCATGTGATTTAATTGGCCACATATTTCATCTTTTTTCGTACATTTAATTCAAATGTAGGCCTATGACATTGTTTGTTTGTTTGTTCGTTCGTTCGGTCGTTCGTTTGTTTGTTTGTTTGTTTTACTTTCAGGCTTTTTCTGCAATTTATTTTTTATAGGTATATTGTTTTTGCAAGAGGCGTTTATTTTCATTTTTCCATCTGATTTCCCCAAGATTCATTTACTTTCACGTACTGATTCTTCCAGAAGAGCTGCACCACTGGTTGGACAGTTAAGTGACATGGAGGAGAATGTTAGCCTGGACGTCCGCTGGCAGCCAGTGGATGAAATATAGAGCGGTTTTTGTTTAAAAAAAAAACATAATGAATACTGTTTTAGAAGCAGAACAGTCAACACAGTGAGCAAAACACAAACAGCACTCCGTTTACAAACTTTATTCGAAGCCATAAAAATAATCTAATTAAATAATTTAAAAGACGTGGGTCTGGACGACTTATCACATGCGCACGGGTTTTCTATGGAGTTAGAGCGTCATTCAGGTGAAAATAAAGGCCACTGTTTCTTCACTGAAGATGATTCAACAGGATGAGAAATGCACAAGATACAAATAAGTGTTTATTTGGAATTTCCAGAAACTGCACTCTGAAATTCATCAGTGTTTTGATGTGAATGAACGTTTTATAAACTATTCACGTGTCCAAGACTGGAGGTGTTAATCCATCACTGGGGTTTATGCTGCATATTCTTTTTACTCAAAGGGGGAGAAGGATTTAAAATAAACACAAAGCTTGTGGTTTCTCGTTCAGTCTTACAGCGCACATCGACCATGTCAGCTGTCTGAGTTGAGGCTCCTTCTCTTTATTAGGAGCACCAGTGGGTTTTGTGCAGCGTAAGACATTTTTCCTCTTCCCATTACTACACATCATCCACAAGACTCCAAGAGGTTCTTTAACAATTTTTGGTCACAATTAAGTAGAATAAAACGATGCTAGTTCATACTGTTTATTTTCAGCGCTGAACACGTGTAATGATGGTTGTATGTTCGTGTGCGCCAGTGTGTGCGGAGTGGCAAATTTGCGTGTGTTTGGATGCCTGAGTGCGTGTGCGTGTGTGTATATGCATGTGTGTGCGTGTGTTTGTGCTCACCCACAAAGATATTTCAATTTGGGCAGGATATTAAAGAAGCATGGAGTGGCAGTAGCCCGGTGTCTGCCAATAGCTTGGTTTGGGGGTGTTGCGGCCGTGACTGTAGGGGGGAGGAAGAGGGGGGAGCGGCTCATGGTCAGAGCCCCCGCCGGACACACTGGCGCCTCTTTCTGGAGGACTTCTGAACCACCACACACTCCTCCGCCAGAACCCTGCCAGCCCTCTGGAAACCCGACTCAAATCACTCACTTTTAACATCTCTCTCTCTCTCTCTCTCTCTCTCTCTCTCTCTCTCTCTCTCTCTCTCTCTCTCTCTCTCTCTCTCTCTCTCTCTCTTATTCCCATTCCTCGATGTTCAGTAAATCTTATTTCCATTTTATTCACTTCTGTAGGCCATATTGTATGTAGCTCTGCTGCAATTTAATATATAACTGAATCTCAACTGAGATATTTTATTTCCATGTCTTTATTACTGATTACATTTATCTGGGGGTGCAAAAAAAAAAATTCTTTCTTTCCTTTCTTTAATTTAGATTTTTTTTTTTGCTTTAGTCCATATTTAGCAGGGAAAAAAAATTGTGACATAATTAACAAAAAAAAAAAAGCATGTGACATCATTGACATAAGGATGAAACTCTTTGGCAATTCATCATGATGACAGCATACCACAAACACCCCTTAATTCCCTGTCAACTCTTATTTAAAATAGCACTATGTTCTACTATTCTGTATTTTATGTAATCGGTAAACATCAGAATTGTGAATTTAAGGAATTAAGAAGAGGATGTCTATTTTGAAGTGTCACAGCTCATTTCCTAAGCTTCCCTTTTTTTTCCTGGAAGCAATTTGTCATCCGGGGGACATTTAATAGGGAACATATTATCTTTTTACAGGGATATGGAGCCTGCCACAGCCTGCCCACAGTTCCTATAAACAGAATTGGTCCATTTAGTGGTGTGTTTGATACATTTCAGAGCAGAAAGGAACTCACTAACAGAAAGAGGCCTATAAAGGCTGCTATGAAAACCCTAGATAAGTATTGCTAAGCACCACCCGCTTGCCAATGCAGTTAACTTAAATAGACTAATGATGATCAATCTTATGTCTCTTTGTGGGGATGAAATGCTCTTTCCTTTTTCTTCATCAGTGACCATCTGACCTTTCCTGACCTCTTGCAGTTGTTCAGGTCACTGACTTCTCATCTTTTTCCCACCTAATACTTGTTAACCCTCCCAGCCAGAACCCCCAATCCCCTCCATCTCACTCCCTTCCTCTAATACAGCCTGAAGGCAAAGGCTACCTACACTCACACCTAAGTTTTTCTGTTGGCATGCATCACTCCCTCTCTTCAGGGCATAAGGAGGATTTATCACCTACTGCAAAGTCAATAGTTAAGGAAGGTCCATTGTTCCCCCTCTTCCGCACAGTAAATGCAAAGTGTGGCTATTCACATGTTTCAGTGAGTTCAAATAAGCTTTGTTTTAGGAGCCTTTTGGGGAATGGTTGTGCCTAGGGTTCGGGCACAACCTGATTGAAACCAGACAGTCTTTTTCAAGCTTCTCTTTTGCCTCTCTTTTTTAGCCACTGTCTTGTCTCCATCTCCATTGAGTTCTCTCACATCCCTATGTATATTTATCTTTTTACTGGCTCGCTTGAGGCACAGCTCTCTCCTATTTTTTTAAGGTTTTCGAACATAAAATTTTAAAAATAAAACCAGGTTACCACCACCACAGGGGAGTATAAAAAGACAAAAATAATAGTCATGCTAGAGTGAAAAGCCACGGACCCTCCCCTACCCCCCATATCCCCCAAAAGACACATACACACACGCGCGTGTACACACCCCACCCAAACCCTCCGCCTGGGTCTTAAAAGTTGTGGACTCGACCACACGCCCACTTCAGACCTCCATAAACATGTCAGACCCTGATGACAGACTCGGCCCCAGACCAGCTGACCTCAACTTTAGCTCATTAGACTCAGTAAATTAGAACCATACAGCCAGGGGAAGAGGGGAGGAGAGGTGCAGGAGGGAAGCACACTGTCACAAGAGCAGAATGTGTGTATGTGTGTGTGTTATGGTACCGTGCATGTGGTTCTCTTAGAGTTTATACCTTATAAGTTGTGATTTACTATCAAATTTAACACATGTAAACGTACGCTGGTTCAAAGCATACATCAACATGCAACTGGTTGGTTTTCCTGACATGCTCAGTCATCACTGATCACGACAAACCCACATACAAAATCTTTAGCCGGTGTTTAGATAAATTAGATTTAGGCTCAGTGGGGGATAACTTTTCAGAAGCATTGCGCAGTGACTCATTACAAAAGAAAACCTGATTCCTTTATCTCAATTCTCCACTGAATTGCAGCAGAGCTCCCTGTATTTGGATTCCTGCAAACATTAGCACCAGAAAATTTTGTATTTGGTTTTTGAAGTCTGTTGCTAACTCACTGCCACATGGGCAACCCACAATTCTGTAAACAGTATAGTGACCCAGCTTCCCTCTCTCCCTCCTCCTCCTCCTCCTCCTCCTCCTCCTCCTCCTCCTCCTCCCATATTATTTCTTCTCTCTCTTCCCTTCTCTTCTCTTCTGTAGTGTCTTCCATTGCCCAGCCTGTTGCAGTGCTGTGGAGTAATTGTCCAGTAGCAGGGTTGGTGGGGTAATTGGTGTACGCAGACTGCGGGGGTGGTTTAATTTTCTTTGACAGACCTTCAGTGGCGCTCTGTGAGACACATTATGTCAACTGAGAGCCCTGTGTTGTTTGGGCTACAAGAACTAATTAAAAGTATGTGCTCAGCCATAAGATCGCAGAGGATGACAGACCAGAGTGGGACAGGGCAAAAAGAAGAGGAATAAAGAGAGGGAGGATTGCGCTGGAAAAAAGAAAGAAAAGAAAAACAGTTGAGGAAAGAGGAATTCCAAGGAGAGGAAATAAATAGATAAGCTCTTATAAATGTGATCACAGTTGGCCTAGTAAACAACAACAACAAAAACAAAAACAACAACAATAATATTAATAGTAATAATAATAATTTTAAAATTGTAACTATATAATACTACAAAAAATAAAGCTCATTCTCTGTTAATATCTGTCCTTCATATGGTTTATATTTAATATATTTTTAAATGATTTTACTATTCCAGAATAATTAATCATGTAATCCTATAGTAACCCTACTTAATTCAGTCAAATACCTACAAAAATAAAAAATATGTAAGATATATAAGATAAAAAGTATTATTGTTGCTGCTGAATAACTTCACTTGACTCTTAAACCACTGTTAACTGAGCTAGTGGAGGTTCCAGAAATGCAAAAATCACTGTCTTTTAATGAACGATAGGCTGTTAAGCACCACACAAACATTAAATAGACAAGGCATCAAATTTATAGTTTTTTCATTGTCTGTTTTCTTTTAGAGACATGTGGGGAATGTACGTAAATAGTGCTATAATGAATGAAATTACAACAGGGAACTGAATTTCACTTAATTTAATTATAAAGACATACAGTTGGAATTCATAACTTGAGTTTCATATTTACATACAGGTATAATAATTAAAATTAAATTGACACTTCAGAAAAATCCACTTTAATCCTTACAATTTGGCATTTAATATACCACAAACAGAGTTCATACAACAGCCATCAGAACCTGAAAATTAACAGTGAAAAAAATAAATAAATAATTACACAAAATGCAAAATCTTTATTTATTTATGACTGGCTTTGCTTTTATTGACTGTTTCCCATTTCCTATTTTAATGCCAGTTAAATGCAAGATTGTCTCTTGTTAATGTTCATAATTTAAAGCATAAATAAAATTGAATGTAAATAGGAAATTAAATAAGACAAAAACAGCATTCGGATGGAACTCATGGAAAATACTAAACTGTACACTGGAGTCCATGTTTTTGCAGCTTCCACAGACTCATGAGCCCTGATCTGCGAGGGACAGCTCAAAAAATTATTTTAACATTAGAAATTATTGTGATTAAATAAGCAAAACTAGTTCTTCTAAAAAACTCTGCTCCTTCTGTAAAAACAACTGGTGGTAATGTCTGAATGACAAAACTATGTTAAAAAATACACCTCCTCATATTTTAATAATACCATCTAAAACATTTAAGATAGTGATCAGAAAGGACAAAGATTAAAAAATGAACACCGTAAATTAACATTAAAATAACCATTGCCAAGTCATA
Organism: Tachysurus fulvidraco; assembly: GCF_022655615.1. Lineage (NCBI taxonomy): Eukaryota > Metazoa > Chordata > Actinopteri > Siluriformes > Bagridae > Tachysurus > Tachysurus fulvidraco. The sequence goes on from NC_062522.1 coordinate 19,841,190, forward strand.
GGCCTGACTAGGTGGCATATCAAACAAAAGTTCATGTTAATGTCCCACACACACTGTTTCTTCATGTTCCACAGGAGAATATCTGATAGTGGTGCATTTTTTTCCCTTTAGGGGCAACAAAATGTATTGAAAGAATGTTGTCAAAAACAAATACAGAGAAAAAACACTTATCTATTTTATTTTAAAAATGCTTATTAGCACCGATTAGAACAGCAGCTTAATCTGAAGATCTTTTCCTCAGATATGGTGGTTAAATCTCCAGGAGTCCACTACTGTTCTCTACTGGGTTTCCTGTGGTGTTCTTCTCCTCTCCATTAGTTGTGTGCTCTTGCATGCCATTTCCTGGACCTGCTGGAGCCCCATCACTTGGGTCCACAGACTCATCTGGGCCCCTGGGTTCTGATTCATTCTCTCCACTCCCAGCTTTGCCCTGCAGGCTGGCCTCAGAGTGGGTTTTCTGGTGCTTACTGAGATGGTCACTGCGTGTGAACCGCTTGTTGCATAGCAGACATGTGAACTTTTTCTCACGCGTGTGTGTGCGCACATGGCGCTCCAGCTCATCGGAGCGTGTGAAACGCTTTCCACAGAAAAGCCAGTTACACACAAAAGGTCGTTCTCCTGTGTGCCAGCGCAGATGGGCCTTGAGGTGCGAGGCCTTGCCATAGACCTTTCCACAACCAGGAATGTGGCAGCTATGTACAGGCTTTTTGCGCAGTGAGGCAGCAGATGCACCTAGACGTTCCAGCTCTTGGCAGTTGGGGCAGTCACAAGAGGACCTGCTGGTGGCAGAACTGCCGGTATATGCCCCAGAACCGCGAGTTGGCTTTAGGCCCATGGGGCTCTCAATGAGGCTGCCACTGGCTACTGGCTTGGGCTTGTACATGTCCTGTGGGAGCATATGCTGGGAGGACTGTAGGAGGTGTGGGGAGGAGCTGAGGCCCACAGAAGGATATGGTGCTGGGTTTAAGGAAGTGAAGTCGGAGCTATAGCTGGACATAGGAGGGCTAAGGGAGGCCTGAGGAGCCACAGGCTGCAGAGGGGCCTGTAGACCATCCGACTGGGTTTGGCCAGCACTTAGCCAGTTAGAGCTAGGGTGCACATCCCACCAGGAGGACGTAGCATTGGCAGGTGCAGTTGTGATGCCAGGGTGAATGCCTGCCTTGTACCAAGAGCCATACGGGTGCGTCATGTCAAGCGAGGTGTAGACACTGGTCAGGCAGTCAGCTGTGGCATGTGCTTTGGTCACCAATAGTGAAGGATCCTGAGAGGCTGAGGAAGATTGGAAAGTGGAGAAAGGGTTGTAGTCAGTGTATGCTCCTGTGGGTGGAGGGGGGCTGCCGGTGGGAGTAAGAAGGCCTCCACTTGTACTGAATGAGCTGCTATAAGAGTCTACTAGGCCTTCACTGCTTCGGCCATTTTTTGGAGTCTGCAGGTCAGAAGTCATGCTGTAAGGTTTCTTTACTAATGCTGCACTTCCGGGTTTTCCAGGTGTAGCTGTGTCACGAACTGGACTGGTGCTGCCAAATTTGTTGCAGGTGGCGGTCAGCATTGCCAAAGGACTTGAGCCATAACGTGTTTCCTCCTATAAAAACAAACAAACAAACATACCAGCAATAAGATAACAACTTTTTAGGGGCTGCAGCAGTTGTGTACATTTTATTATTTTGTTTATTGCTATAGCACAAATTGTAAAGATTCATAAACACATTCAATCAATTTGCATACAAAATAATTGTTGAAATACAAATTGTACACAGTAAAGTTATTCAGTAAGTGGAAGTGTTGTCTGTTTGAGACAGAAATATGCAACAACAACCTTTGCCTTAGTGATTTAAATGCCATCACACAAACATTTCCTGTTAAACACGTTTACCGTGTAGTTATCACTAGTGCCAGAATAGTTAGACGTTGTTTTGACGACACTTGCTCTTGACAGGCTTAACCTTTTATTGTTTTGTCTATCAATCTGTCATGTGAATGAATAAGTACAATAGACAGGCTTTTGTGGTCCCAGTTACCAGACTGGATATAAGTGGTGATGAACAACTTGAAAATAAATTGTTGCGTATAACCATAATAGGTCAACTTTGTTGTGTAATAGGTCATTTTACTTTACACAGTCTATCCTGTCATAGCAAGTTTTTAAAGCATCTTTCTACTTTCCTTTTGTATAATAGATCTGATGCCCAAATCACAAAGGCTCGCATATGCAGTTCTATTCAATAGTTGTACATCGGTACGTTAGAGAAGTCAAAGTGAGCGAATAGAAAACGTGTGCGCTGCGACGGTATCGCTCAGAGCGCATGCGCTTGCGGTTCGCCTTGGCGCACGCTGCTGTCCCCGTTTCCAGGTTAACTACCATTACCATTAACCGCACTGTGTTTCCTCCACCAAAGCTATTACGGCGGGGGTTGATTTCCTTTCCGTTTATAAAAATTATACATTGGAATATCTCTTCTAGATGTCCTGCGATCCCTCACACTAGAACAGATTTTAAGACATCTTCACTGATTAAAAGCCTGATAATGCAATTTGCGTACATCTTATTTCAGTACTCTAAGCGACTAACTAGTTTGCTGACATTTGTTCTATACATGCTGGAAGCACAGAAAGCATCACAAGGTATGTTAATATAGTATCCTGCTCATGCGCCTGTTGTATCAGTTGATTTACGCACATAACGTAATTATCACTAGATTTTTTTTATTACAAGCCCAGTCTTAAAAGAGTTAACATGCATTCGTGTTAGTTTGACCGTTCCGTACCTCCAGAACCGATGCAGCCATCCCTGAGTACCAATTCCAAAAGTTGACTTGGACACCGGGAGGTTTTGCGTAAAGACGCGCGGCCCGGGACAGTGTGTGAAGTAAAGCTCTGCTCCGAACGCTGCGACTTCTATGTGGATTCAGAGACACGCCTCCTAATGACAGGCTCCGTGCTCTTTGAAGTATGCGAGAGAGAGAGAGAGAGAGAGAGAGAGAGAGAGAGAGAGAGAGAGAGAGAGAGAGAGAGAGAGAGAGAGAGAGAGAGTAAAGGGGAATAAAAGAAAGAAAGAAAGAAACAGAGAGAGCTAGAGAAAGATTCATATTCATACTGCTTGTAGGACATCCTGTTGCAAAAAACCTAAAAGTATCTTATAATGCATTTCTCAAGAGCCTTAAAGTGTCTTATATGTTCTCACGTTGTTACGTCAAAGTATTTTGCGTCCCAGCTAACACAGAACCTTCAATAATTAAATTTCCCATGGCTTTACCCAGGAGATCATAATCTTCTTAGATCTGATGTTACAAAGTTGACTTTCTGTTGGTATTAGCTGCATGCTATGACATGGACTACTGAATTTGTTATTAAATATATACACATCTATCTATCTATCTATCTATCTATCTATCTATCTATCTATCTATCTATCTATCTATCTATCTATCTATCTATCTATCTATCTATCTATCTATCTATCTATCTATCTATCTATCTATCCTCCCATACATACATACATACATACATACATACATACATACATACATACATACATACATACATACATACATACATACATACATACATACACATAACATACACTCTTGATAGTACCATCCCAGAAAAATAAGAAAAGTTTAGTGCCTTTATTTCTTTATTTCTTATTTCTATTCAAGTGGGGTGTATAAAGCACAGTTTACGAGAATAGGATTATGCTGTGTGTATTCGACATGCTTATTATACTGTAAATAGTATGAAATACACATCTACATAAATGTTGTCAAAGGAACTCATATAATACAAGATCACTATAGCCTATAGGATATGCAAACATAAGCTCAGTAGAATAAAGCTTACATTTTGAATGAAATAAAATCCAAACTATATCACTTACACATGTTAACAGGAGACAGACGAACAGACAGACAAGCAGGACAAGCAGATAGATAGAACGTACATACAAGTAAACACATTTATGTTTTATTTAAGAATTAAAAAACATACATGAGAACATAACATGGGAACACAAATGACATCTTGCACTGAGATGTTATTTTACATTTACCTTTATATTTACTTATTTTTGCAGATACAAAAGCAAGTAAGCACGATAGATGCTGTAACAATAGGGAGACTTTGTCTACTAAAAAGACAGAAAACAATATACAAACACTAGTTAAAAACAGTCAAACTAAAGACAATACAATGTTGATTCCTAATAATACAATAACTAAAATAACTATAAACACAGTGTTGCCTCAAATAGTATAGCATTAAAGTTTGTATCTTTTATAACATGCCGTGTAATCTTCTGATATTGCTCCCTGCTTGTAATCAACACAATAAATATAATTTAAATTTCTCTCCTTTTTTGTTACTCACAATGTCAGATATTCTTAAGATTTCATGAAATTCTTCAGACTGAATCTATGTCTAATTTGACTGTTGAGTAGGACGTTCTGACTACAGCAATAAGACAAAATAAAATGTTACATTAAACAAATGTATTTCTATCATATGCAATTAATATTATATGGTCAATATAAAAGTGAAAATTGAGTCTCACCAAAATTACTTTTTTATTATGTTCACCATTTATATATGTCAGTATTAAAGCTATTGTAAAATTTTGATATGGTGTTAAGTGTAGCAGACAGTACATTTTATTTAATCACTTTTTATTTTATTTTATAAAATATTTTATAGTATCTGTACTGTACACACACACTATTTAAATACATTTAAAACAGAATTATAGGAGCTCATATATATAAAAAAATAAATAGAAAATAAATCATATTATGTGGGGTAATATGAGCAGTGCGGTAATGATAACTAACGATGTATTAGCAAATATTCTTAAAATGACAAAAAATCTAATATTTTAGGACGAAAAGGAAAGAATGAGAGACAAAAAGGAAAAGAAAAGATTTGTAAAATGAAAGTAAATTATGATAAATGTTGACTTTAAATTATTAAACTGACAAGTATAGATTTATGATCTTTAAGAATTATTTGGTTATCAGATCACACAATTCTCACTTTTGAAATTTGTTACAATTAATAAAAGAAAAAAATGCTTGAGTTTTAAGCCATTACTTTTGTATTTTCAGCAACTGAAAGATCAGAGACAAGTAAAGCCACTTGAAGTGTGGGAGTGTAGACTTGTGTAGGCTCAGAATGACTTAAACCTATGATTAAAGGTCTTTAAAGGGACACTCCAAAACATTTCAATAGCAGGTTCATTAAGCTGAGCACAATATTAATGCCAACATGAGAAACCTGGATTCTTTATATGGCTCGTGATTCATAAGATAAATAAAACACTGCAAAGAAAAGGCAGGGTGATATCACCAGTATTTTCCATTTTCTACAATCAAGGGACAGGAATGATAGAGGCTAAGAGAGGTTGCCACATTTAAAGGCAACTCCTAAAAATTTTTTGTTTAACACAAAAGTGAGAATGAGGGTGCAGTAGTTGTAGTTTTTAAAGAAATCAAATGTAATATACATTGCATTCAATGCATAGAATAACATACACTGGAATATCGATTTCTTAAGCTAGCAGAAAAATGCAGCATGCTTTTGCATTGTGTGTGAGGCTAGCTTACAGACATTTTATCAAATAAATAAACAGTTAAAATGGTCTTCCGGTAGCCCATCTTGGTTTGGAGTGTCCTTGTGGGTGTCTTTTTTTCCCAAAATGAGTGGAGAGAAGATTAAAATTGTTTTCAAAAATAAACATATAATTTCATTCTTTATTTTTTTCCTTCAATTACAAGGCTTGGTCAGAGCAGGCTTGTAGTTTGTGAGAGTTTGGCCCTCACTGTAACACACAGGCTATATTTAGCAGTCTGCTCTCCAACTGACCCTCTCTCTGTCTTTTGCTCTCTCTCTGTCTTCGTCTTCCCGAGTCTTTACCTCTCGCTCTCACACACGCACAATCATTTAATTCTTTATCTTAGTCATGCAGGATGGCATACTGACTACAGATGGGTTTCCTTTAGAGGGCACTGTCATGCCCACTGCAAGTCTAGTCTGTTTGTACTGTATTACATCACATTTCTTGTAATAATGTATATTCAAGCTCTAAATGTAAACGTAGGACCTTGTGCTATACTGTAGAGATTAAAAAAAAAAAATAGTGGACATCTTACAATTTTTTTTTCATTAGTCAAATAAATTATTGTGTTTTTTTTTAAAACATCACTTCTATTTTAAAATTAGCCTGAAACAAAAATTTTAATCTAGATGTACTTACATTGCATATAGTTTTAAATGGAAATGTGATGCCAAAAAAGAATTTTTTAAAATTATTTTATTTAAATTATTTTAATACCAAATAAGGGCTGTTTTTTTGTAATCAGCACAATTAATATGTTAATTATTATATTATAACAATATTAACAAGGAGTGTACACAGAAGCTGTATTAGAGCTCATATGTAGATAATAGTGAAACACAGATAGACAAAATACATAGAGAGAATTTAGTCAGGAATGAAAACAGACTGGTTCACAGGAGCAGCCTTGTCATGGACCTATAGGATGCTGGAAAAAGTAATAAAATAATATACATTCTACTGTAGATAACTAGACAAAAGACACTTCTTGCAATGAATTTAAAAACAAAGAGTAATTGTAGCTGATACAGTATGCAGTATGCTGATACTTTTTCCACCCCAGAACACTTACCACTACTTAAGTGGTGAAATGAGAAGTATGAAATAAAATCTCATTAACTCATTGAGTTCTGCAGATCTACGCAAGTCAAAATGAATACAAATAAATAATTGATTGTTTAATACTTGATTCTGTTTGAACATGCTTTGAACAGCTTATATATTTTTTAGTAACCTGACCTACTAAGATTGATTCATTACCACAGTCAAAGCACTGAATTTTTCACTTCATGTCAATAGAAGATATCCTCCCATTTTGGGAAGGGAAAGAAATGGGGTGTTGGATTCAAGGTTTATTATTTAACACAGACTTGCTACATTTACTAAGTTAGAACTTGACATTATGTGTAAAAACTTTTTGCAGTGACATAGTAGTTGTACATAACTAGTAAATAGGGACCGAAAAAGGACTCAAGAAATGTCTCAAAATGGTTGCCTGTCTGTTTGTATTTTAAGGTATTTAAGTGGAAATACATTGCATGTTGTGTTGCTGAATTGTTAGTAAATATATACAGAAATATATTCTGAGCAAATCTAACACATATTGTTAATAATTACTATAAGGTTGTAAATCTGAACCTTGAATCATTAGATGTCCCGAGCAGTGAGTACTCATGGCACAACGTCAATGCTAAAATGCTACTTAAGCCCCTGCTTCACTTGCATTGGATATAAACGGTAAATTATAGCTCCACATATGGAAGCCTTGATTGATGTAGCATGAGGAAATGTGAGGAAGTGTGAGGCTCTTCTTGCGATTTGTATGTGGTTTCCCCATTTCTCCTAATAGCTTCGCAATTTCCCTTTGATGATCAGTAATAACACATCCTGAAAGTGTGCATAAAATTGAAAGGAGAGGTGCAGAGAGTCATAATACGGAGATCCAGTGGAAGTAAGCACTTTACGGGGATGTTCTTTCTGTGCTTATCCCCACCAACAGTTCTCTTCAAAGGGGCAAAGAGACTGCATCTGTAATTAAAGATTTAGTAGGAAACCATTTAGTAGGAAATCATTGCGTGTCTATTTTTGAATTATTGACATTAAAGTTTCTGCAGTTTTGGGGCAGAGTAATAGCTTGTAAAAGCATAGATTACTGCACTTTATGACAAGTGTGTGCGTGTGTGTGCAAGAATGTGTAAAACTGAGAGCAAGAAGGAGAATGTGTGAGCAGGAACGTCTATACTTTTTTATACTTTATATCAGCTTGGTCCATTTAATACTGAGTGTAACTTTTCTATTGGAAACCTCTGAAATCCTATATTTTAATCCCAAAACAGGATGATGGATTATTCTTTATCCTTACACAGGGTTATTGTAACTGTAACACTGTAGTGTTTGGCTTCAACAAATATTACATTTCAAATGCAGAGGTGTTTTATTTGAACTGTAAATCTACTGAGTGAGTGATTGTCTTGGAACATATTTCAGAGCCTTTTTTCATGGGTCTGGGGTCAATATGCTTTCATCATCAGCCTGTGTCGTCAGCGCGGCGAGGCCTCGGGGTGGTTAAATAGGAATCAGTGGAATCAAATGTCCCTGAATTCCTTCACTGCAGCCCTCAGAAAATTCAGCTTAATACTCCTGCCACACAGGGAAAATGTGAAATGATTAGATGTGTGTGAGAGGCTCTTATGATGGAAATGTGGTAAAGAAGAGATACAGGGTCAGGGACAGACTTGCCTTGCAGCATGACTGCTTTTTCCAGGCAGCATGGTCACAAAAATTGGAATCCTACTGGAAAATAAGGCAGGCAGAGAGACCTATGTAAAAGTGAGTTTAAGTGAGTCACCAATAGACAATGGTTAATAATTTTAACAAGGACTTGTTGCTGTGTATAAGGAAACTCTTTTCTTTCAATTATAAACCTGTGGCTGTGACACACTTCTGTGATGAAAAAAAAGTAGGTTTTGAATGAAGTCTATATATATTTTTTGTGCAATACTAATAAGCACAACAGAGAAGACACACACATCACATTTCAAGCCAAATGTTATTGAATTATTTTACTTCATATTTGTCTGCTCTTGGCAAGATCACAAGTGAATTTCACAGTTTACCATAGAAACAGTTCTGTTACATTAGCCGCATCACTGAGACAAGGAAATGGACTAATGCAAACTCAAAAGTGTTCAAGAAGAACAATACACACCCGGTTTTAGTGGTTGTGAGGAAGGAAGGAAACTGGAGAAGAGAACAGACACAGAGACAGAAGTCTTATACATCAAGGTAAAAATAAGCAGGTTGTACCTAAAGAGAACCTTTCCTTTAAACCCCAAAAACAAAACAAGAAAGGCCAGAAAGCCACACCATATGTAAGCTAAAGGAGGCTAGACCACCCAGTGCTGCTCCCACACCCTGAAACTAAATGAGGGAAGCAGCAGCATGTAAAATATAGCCATTACAAAGCAAAACATTAGACTCTTGAGCATAACATAGCCACCACCTTTAGCTTTGTGGACATTCTTGTATTTTGAAAGTAACATAAGACCCCGTATCAAAATGATTCATAAAACACCAAATCTATCTCTCTCTCTCTCTCTCTCTCTCTCTCTCTCTCTCTCTCTCTCTCTCTCTCTCTCTCTCTCTCTCTCTCTAATAATAATAATATATATATATAAACTAATTTATATATAAACTAATTTATATATAAACTAAACTAAATATATAAACTAACATAATATATAAACACACAATATCAGTACATGTTTCCTTAACAGATATGAAACGGCTTGTCTACAAAGCATTCTTAATGCTTCAGGCTTCAGTAGATGCATGTACGATTAAGAAAAGCACTCTTGCCATTCAGTCTGAACCTGAAAATAAAGCAGCAAACCCTTCCCTTCCCCTGGCTGAGGCATGCGGTCAGAGACTGCCTCTAAATCGGGAGGCCTGGCTCGGCTCGGTGCAGCGCGGCATCCCCCACACTGAGCGGACATGATGGGTGTGGCCCCTGAACAGTTGGTTTTTGAGGGGGCCCCTCCCGAAACACTGTGCCACATGCCAGCGCCCAAGGGCTCCAGTCAGCCTGACCAAAGCCACCACGAACTACCCACGCCACGTTAGCAGACCAGCTTTTAGCAAAGAGCTCCCCCTGCCGGAGCTGATCCAACAGTTCCAGCAACTTTCAGAATGGTCTTTCCACTTTACCTCCTGCCTCCAACAATTCCTTACACTAATACCTGCCAAACTGTTATTTAACTATATATCCACACACGGATGTGTAATGGAACACAGGATGAAAATCACATAATTAGCAGGTCTTTAAATCTGTCATCAGCAAAATGATAATCTCTATTGCTCAAACTTTTTTAGAAGTCTTCATAAGATTTTGTATGAAAGCCACAGCTGTACAGTCTACACTGTCATCTAAACAGCAGAGGTTTGGAACATTTGCACTGTACAAAGGCAGAAATATTTTGCTATCAATAATATGAAACAGTAGCCCAAGCCAGCAGTTTTGTGTTTCTGGAATGAAAAAACATGTCATCTGAGGTTATTCTTAACACTGGGATCTGAGACATATTAAAACCAGCACTTGTACTCGTCCAAGTCAAACATAACAGCTCTTGTTCCTCATTCAGTGACCCATAATAATTTGATGGATTTTTAGAGCTAATGATTATTTAGCAAGTTAATATGTGCTTCCTAAACAATCAACCGTAATGTGGCACTAATTTGAAAAGTAAAGGAGTTGCAGGGTGAGTGGAGCGGCTGGTTTGAATCAGCAGAGGCCTCAGCCTGGGTTCAGCTTTACTGCCTCCCCCTCTCGGTTTTAAACTGATCTGCGTGTTTGTGGAAGTGCGGCTGGCGGTCGGCTGCTTGGCCTGTGAGGCAGCGCTGTTTAATTGGCCTTTGTTGTGGTGAAAGTGGGGAGCTGTGGTCACATCTGTACAATGGTGATGGTGGCTGCCAACAAACACACATATATGCGTGCACACACGTATATATGCATGCACGCATATAGGAAACTGAGAAATAAGGTGAGTTCACAGAATTACATAAAGAGCCCGCTGGCAAACCATGGCTGGGGGTGTCGGAATGACTCAGTGTTTAAATACTCTGATATATTTCCTCTGTGTAAGGGGATTTTGAGAAGCATATAATTATCACATTTACAAAGGATAGCTTCTGAATAATAAGATGGTGCGATGTTGTAGAGTTTAGGAGTGTGGTGTGTAGGCTGCGAAAGAAAGAGAGGGAAAGACAGACAGAAAACCTGGCTTTGGGGTAACCACTTCTTGACTCCCCATATCCTTCACATTTTGGTTCAATTTGATTCAATCTTTATTTGTTCTGGCTCTCAAATATGCAGTGCTGCTTTTCATTCAGGATTTGACTCCTTTAATATACACATGATTCCTCTTATGTATATATCCTACACTTTTAGTATAATAACATGAAAATATTTAAACAAATGGTACCCCTTCTACTTCGCTTACCCCCCACCCCCCACCCTATTTCATCATTTTCTCATGTGGGACTGATTGAGCTTGCGGATTTAGCTTCATGAAAGATGGCTGTGGCTGAGTGGAGGCAACCCACTGCAGCTCAAATCTCCCCTTTCCCTAATGAGGCTAGGCACAGACACACACACGGGCAAAATGTTGGCAATTCTTAGTAATCTGCTTTCTACTGGGTTGTCGTGTTTTCCATCTATCCAACTCCTCTTCAACATATTGCTTCTCTCTTTTTTCACCATGTAAGTTCTCTTATGGGCTGCAAACTCATTAATTATTATAACATTAACACAGAGAGATTAAGGCAGTTGATGCATATATAAAAAAAACTAAAAAAAAAACCTAACAAAGAGAAAGAATAATAATAATAATAATAATAATAATAATAATAATAATAATAATAATAATAATAATAATAATGTACATGCTAGCTTTGTCAACCAAACACACAAAATAATATTTATATAAGTAATAAATGTTGTAATAGTTAACCATGTTATTGATATTTCCCATGTTTGAGATAGCAGCATTGTCAATAACAAATGAACTAGCTAGCTAACTACACTGTAAAACTTTTTAGAACAGCCAGATTAAAATCGCGAGTAAAGTCAACTTGAAGATAAGCTTTGTTTCAACTTGATGGTAGTCAAGACAACACGTTATTTTAAGCTAACTTATCACATTTGGCTTTTAGAAACTTAGGTTGAATTTAGAAAAAACTTTTTTACTATTGGAGTTAAAGACAAGAAATAAGTTGACTAGTTAATCAGGCTATAATGTATTATTTGTCTTAAGTCTGTCTGGCAAGATTACCTGTAATACTTGTTATTAGTTACGATTCATGCTGGATATTGTGTCTGACAAATGCTAAATGCATCTTTGTTAAATCCTCATCTGCTCTAGATAATACTTCACAATGGAAAGCTTTGAATTTTCCTCATAATGGAACAGTCCAAAAAATATTTACCCAACATTATTATTTACACTGTATATTGGATTTTCATTTAATTATATTAAATTTTTATTTTTTTATTTTAGTCATTTGTTTTAGGGTTAGCATAGTATTGGTCCAGCAGATGGTGCTGTTTTATAAAGTCATAAATTAAGTGTTACATACAGTACTCTTTAAAGAGATTTAGGACTTGTAGATACTTGGTGATTAATAAACGTTAGAGTGAATCTTTCTTTTCAGCTAGGCACAGATCTATATTAAGAATTTTTCTTTTCTCCACATCTCTTTCACAGCATTAGTCATGTCCTCTTGATCCTGATAATTGTCATATCACAAAGGGGTCTTTTTATGTTTATTAGCTTTAAAATTATTGCAACAGCAAACATGATCACCAACTATTCTTCCTGGTTGCACCAGTCTTTCAGTTTTCTGATGAAACACAGCACATTGGCATGTGCTGCTAGTTCAACAGCACTTCAAAATGTCAAAGCTTCACACATCGCCTGAGGCATTTAGTATTTCTTCAGCAGTAAACTGAAAACCTTTGTGCTCAAGTTATTTTGAGGGAAAAAGTGTATGTGTTATTTCAGTTTTCACACTGAAGGCATCAACAAGATCTTGAGAATTTGGTTTTATGGTCAATAGCCCATAATCCATCCTCTACTCAAGGACTTTGCAATAGTCCATAATGTGTAATCCATTTCACCATAAAAAGATTGTTCCTCTGTTGACAGTCTGTTTCTCAGGATTTGCAGTGTGAAGCAATTTGTCCTTCAAAAATGTTGTGCATTCTCCGGGGATGCAAATGCTATTTGGTGTCACCACTTAAACACCTTTGCTGTCGCAGACAAACTCTCTGAACGAATATGCATGCTCAAACAATTTAGTCTTGCCTTTGGGGAACATCTCTACACCCACTATATCTCTAGGCAGAATGATTGGCCCAGATTCTTTCTGCCTTTGATGTCTGTAAATTAGCTTAAGTCAATCTAAGCTTGAGTCAAACCTTTTAATGACCAACTCACAGATGGTGTTGTTCTGTTATAGTGCAGGTTGTTAAAGTCTGGGATCTTCATCTTTGTTCACTGCTATCAAAAAATAAAAAATAGAAATAATGGAAATAGTCTGTCTGATCATTTTATTTGCAAACCATTGTCTACATCCAGGAACTCTTTTAATATGTTTTGAATGTTCTTCTGTATCACTGACATAATTGATTCACAAAAACTGTTCACTCAATCTTTTTTAAATGTGCAGAATTTATTCTTAAATAAAATTCTTAATATTTATTAAAAAAATTAATGCTGGCAAAGAATTATATATAGCATATATGCGCAATCAATAGTACAGATATTTATAGTGTAAACATTTACAAGGGGTACAAGCCTGAAGAAGTATCACAAGGGAAGAACAGCTGGATGTACTTTATGCAATCAAGGGATATGCACATAATTATTAGTATTATTTTTTCTTTTCTATTGTTATTTTATTTCAGAACATCAACGTACCAATATTATCGATCTTTTAAAAAAATGTGATTGTCTACAAACCAAAAGTCCCATGTTTTAATTTGTTTAACAAATATAGGTGTAAATATTAGTAAATGAAAACTGATAGTGATTTCTTATCTCATATTTGCTGTTCCAATACTTTTCAGAGGGGACTATAAATTTATATTTTAGTACTAAATAACGTTTGGTTTAGATTTAAATCTTTAAAACGACTTACTTGATAAGTCAAATGATGAAAGATTTATACGGCAAACATAATTCTGGTGTGATGTCTGATGAATTCACTGTGGAGATATCAATATGAAAACCTGCGTACCTTTGTCTGTTTTAAAGGTTGCAGGGGTCTGAAACCAAATGACAGTGAAAGTAAAATTATTTTTAATATTGGCCCTTTTGGAAGTATGGGTAAAATATTATTCTTGTTATCTGGATAAATTACTGCTACAAGGTATAGTCCCACCTGGATAAAAACAGTTGGGAGTCTTGCCCTTGCTTCACTGAATTCTCTCAACTGTATATTTTTACCTTTAAAAATTGTTTTTGGAAACATAAGGGCTGTCCTGTGCTCAACCCAAAATGCTCATGCTGACCAAATAATCAATTTTCTACATTGATTGGTTCTTAAATCTTATACCACTTATAACACACTTTTCTGTGTGATATTTTATTTGAATGTAAAGATATGCTGAGATCAGTCATTACATTTTTATCTCATTTTTCCACAACTGAAGGTTAAGAGCCTTGCCCAGTGGCAGCAACTTGGTGGACTTGGGATTCAATCTCACAACCTTTCCATTAGGCGGCCCAACCTTAGCCATCAGACTACCACATCCAGGCACAAACAAACAATAAATATTCATAACAAACACACGCATGCTCTGAAACACGTTCTTTTTAGAATTGGCTAAAAAAACCATTGTGATTTGTGCATTGGAATTTCTGTGGCGTTAGTGGCAGGAATAGTGTAAAAGTTCAATTCTGTTTTGCTTGGTTCATCCAATCTGTTTAACCAGTCACCAAAGCATATAATAAACATATTGTGACAAGAAGCTAGACAACATTAGCTAAATAGCATTAGCTAATGTGAATGAATTTCTGAAAAAATTTGCTTTATATATCCTTTCATATTCACAGAGCATTTAATGCATGTAAGATTTGACAGACGTTCCTCCATTTTCATTAGTAAGAAGGTCAAAAGATTTGATATTTGATGTTAAATCAATAAATATGACAAATAGAGACTTTTTGAATAAGAGAAAGCAAATAAGATTTTATATGAAGTCATTATGCTTCACTTTAGTTGTTTTATTGTTGTTAGCATTCAGTAAGAGTCATATTGCTTTAACAGACTGAAAAACTACAGGGGATGACCTACTTTTTCATCCAAAACCAGTATATGCATGAGTATTCTAGAAAGTGCACTGTAAATGTGAACCAAGTTGATATTTTATGAAGGTCAGGCAAGTAGAATGACTATTAGATGTTGTGGCCATCCTCAAAACCAAGGCTGATAGGCCTTAGTAAGACATTGTGTATGGTTTAGCCAGAGAGTTCAGTCTGCAACTCCTTATTCTTGCGAACCTCTGTGGCATGTAACTCCTGGAAAAACACAGAAATCATGGTATAAATAATTTATACCATTTACCATTTGATTACAAATATGCCTATATCTCCTGATTCAGTTATGAAATTATGCTACTTCAGTTTGTGTTGATCTGGGCAAAAAAATTAGTAGAACTCGGGTCTAGACGAGGGATGAAGTTTTGGAACAATATCACACTAAAGAAAGTTATTAGCACTATGGGACTACTGCACCAACAGTTCATTTTAGCCAGGCTATTTTTAGTTTAGCTAGGCTAAGCAGCATGTTTTTTTTTTGGTGGGGAATAATCAAAGTCATTAGATTCGCATCCATTTAGCTTATTAAAAAGCTAAAAAGCATTTAAAAGTTTTTAGAATCAACACAGCTAACATATGCCTCATCTGACTGATGATCTTATTAAAGCTGCTATATGTGATTTTAAAATAAATAGAAATTGAACAAACACAGAGGAGAAGCTTACTTTTTCCCTCAGGCGTTGCTTTAGAGCAGTGAGATAGGCTGTGCGATTCTCATTGTTCACTTCCATTTTGTGATTGAGCTTCTCTTCTGCTAATCTGCTGTAGTTGTTATTAACCTCATGAGCCTTATTGAGAACCTTCCGCTCATGTTCACGCTTCTGTGACAGCTGCTTCAAAATCTGCTTCTCCAGATTCTGTAGCCAGAGCAAGATAGAAACAGAGATAAGTAGAATGAAAGATGACACATTAAAGAGCCAAAGGGAATGAAATACTCTTCTGTAAATGTCTTTGTAGGACGTAAGTAAGTCTACTCTTAAAAATGCTATATGAAATAAATGTAATTTATTTTTATTGAAAATAAAGCTCATTTAAACTGAGTTAGGTTTCATACTGTATAAGGTATGTGTAGGAAATTATTATAATTGTGATATTAATTGAATAGAATGTTGGTCAGTGGTGAATTCAAAGTTTACTGTCACTGCTATTTTTTATTATCAATGTCAAACATACTCTTCTTCTGTCCTCAGCAGCATCCATTTTTTTTTGCAGGTTTTCCAATGAGGGCTCCTTCTTGTGGGCTGCCAGATACAGGCTCTGAGGCTTGTCTGGTGACAGATCAGTGGGGCTATTCAGGATGATCTCAAAAGCCTGACCAGATGTTCGCTTATTCAGGGACTTTACCTCCATATCTACAAAGAGAAATAAACTACGCTATGTAACTCAACTTTATTATCTCAACTTGACAGTATACATTTATTTATATGGCAGCATATTCTTGCGGGTAGCACACTGATACTGTAGGGAAACATGTTCTAGTTGATTTAGTTTAGCTATAAATAAAAGTATTTATCCAAAGCAATGTTATAAATCAAAAGCACTTCGTACCTTCAAAATGGCTGATGGGTTGATGATGAGGCTGAGAATATAGGCAGGAGCAGATGAGAGACAGCATTGACATCTCCTTTAGCTTTTCAGTATAGGCTAAGAAAAAAGAGTGGTAAAAAATTCAAATACAAATTTTATTACAATAAAAATAGAATATAAACAATTCAGGTACAAATATAAAGAAAATGTAACAATATAAAGTGATTTAGTTATGGTGCACAAACATTTAATAGATATTTAAAGATAACAGCAGATAGAGAAGATGTTCATGAAAAGCACCAACATTGCTATGAAGTTGCTGAAGTAGTTCCCAATACCCAGTGGAAGAAACTTATTTCAACCTGTACTTGGGACCTTAATCATTTGGTCACTAACCACTAACTGAGCTCCGGATTCACCATAAAAGCCTAATACAGCACCTGCTACTAATGATATTTGTTATTCATAAGTGAGTGAAAATTACAAAACACACTCTTTTCCCCAGAGAGTCCTTAGCTTTGGAGGGGCAGAATTTCATCTTCATGTTAAGCAGTGAAATGCTTCGAAGCATGTCTTTGTTCCAATTTGCATGCAGCCAAGTGAATATCATCATGTGCAAATAACTGGGATGTCCTGGAATATCCCCAGTAGACATCAACATTCCCCAACACATGCTCAGCAAAGCTTGTATACGGCCTCCTCCTCCACCTAAAATACCAGTTTTGAGGAGACCTAAAAGACTTCGTCTATGACCTCTCATACTTCTCCAATGTCTGGACTTTTTCTTCTGCAGTTTCTGGTTCTCCTACACCTCTCAAATAAACCATTACTGCTCTCCTTGAGCATTATTTAGAAGCCCTCTTTTTTTTTTACTTGATGACTTCCCTCAGCTTTTTGCAACAGTCATAATCTATGAACATGATCCATTCAGTCTCAATCTCCTATTCCTCATTCCATGTAAGGTAGAAATCGTTTTTAGGTGAGAGTTCCATTTTCTCTTGCTAAAGCTTCTGCCAGATGGTCGATCCTGGTGTCTGATTACAGCCTGTGAAGTGTTTTGCACATACTGTACAGTCGTATGCAAAAGTTTGGGAACCCCTGACAATTTCCATGATTTTCATTTATAAATATTTGGGTTTGGATCAGCAATTTCATTTTGATCTATAAAATAACTGAAGGACACAGTAACATTTCAGTAGTGAAATGAGGTTTATTGGATTAACAGAAAATGTGCAATATACATCAAAACAATTATACAGGTGCATAAATTTGGGCACCCCAACAGAACAATCACCTCCTTTAGCAGAAATAACAGCCTCCTGATGCTTCCTATAGCCTGTAACAAGTAGCAAGTGTTTTTCTTGGAATGTTCTTTTGACGCCATGCACAACGCCCCTTGTTATGACCATATAACACAATCTTTGTTTCATCACTCCACAGCACCTTATTGAAGCTAGCTTGTCCAAGTGTGCGTTTCCATTATAAATGAAGCTGGCTTGTCCAAATGTGCGTTTGCATACCTCAATCCGTTTGTGGTGTGTGTGCAGAAAAGGCTTCTTTCGCATCACTCTCCCGTACACTTTCACCTTGTGCAAAGTGCGCTGAATTGATGTACGATGCACAGTGACACCATCTGCAGCAATTTGATGTTGTAGGTTTTTTGAGGTGGTCTGTGGGCTGTTTTTGACCGTTCTCACCATCCTTCGCCTTTGCCTCTCCAATATTTTACGTGGCCTGCCACTTCTGGCCTTAACAAGAATGGAAAGGGTGCCCAAATTTATGCACCTATCAAATTTCATTTTGATGCATATTGTACATTTTCTGTTAATCCGATAAACCTCATTTCACTACTAAAATATTACTGTGTCCTTCAGTTATTTGATAGATTGAAACACCCAAATATTTATAAATGAAAATCATGGAAATTGTCAGGGTTCCTAAACTTTTGCATACGAATGTACTGTACTTCTCATGACCATTTGAATTTCTTCTATGGTTTCTTTCCCATGTCCACAAACATGCTAGTAATTTTGCTGACTGCTCTAAATTACTTCTAGGTGTCCAAGTGTGTGCAAATATGTAATATAGGGTCCCATATAGGGTTCATTCTTGTCTTGAGCTCATCACTTCAGTACTGGCTTCAGTTGCAACAGAATGGACATAAGCAGTTACTGAAAACATTTCTGCCAATATGGGTGAAGGATATTTCTGGAACTGTGTGAGTCACGAGCAGGGTGGCGTGGGTTTGTTTGTGTCATTTATCATCAGCGAGCTGATGACTTTTCAGGATCCAAAATATTCCGAGTCTAATGTTTTTAATGAGCTGGGCTCTGATGCTATAAACAATTCCATTATTAACATCTTATTTACTATCCTTTTTGTTTGCTGATCGGTTGCAAGTGTCACTCAATGCCGGGTCACAGCTATAGAGACTTCTCTGGGTCCAAGATTTAATAAAAGCCTGTAAACTCTAATATCATATATGAAGAGCAGGTGCTGAATAAACTCAGAGATGGTCTTCCCTGAAGGAAGGCTGAGTGGGTGGTACTTCTGTAAGCCTGTTATTCAAGAACTGACATTTACAGTTTATTGACATATGATCTGAGAAAACTCCTGTTTCTTGACAAGACAAATAACACACACATTGCCCCAGGCATGCTGCCCTAGAAAACTGCAATGCAAACACAACACAATTAAGGACCCTACATATGTTTAGCTTTTATCATAACATTAGGTGTATATATATTTTTCACTGTCCATATAAATGTTGCTATTTCAGTGTTATCTAACATTTTATGTTCTGTGATAATATATCACCCTGCACAGCTTTTGAGAGATACCCTGTAAATTCATGGATGATGCAGATTCCCTGTTCATGAGTAAATATTGTTTTGGGCCCTACCTGATATGGTGCTATCCATCACGGTGCTGGGTTTGGTCAGATGGAGGACAGAAATATGGAGAAATGAGAAAGAATGCGAGCTGGAAAGGGAAGGTGACTGGGAGTTAAGTGATGTCGAGGTGCCTTTTGAGCTAGAGATGCAGCAAGAGACAGAAAGGGAGGGGAGATGAAGCAGAAGAAAAAAAGTGAGGGGAGGGGACCGGGTGCGCAGGAGGTAAGAGATCTGGTGAAGAAATTTGACAATGCAACGGCATTTTGTTGAAGGTGTGTGGGGAGGTATGAAGGGCTGTTGTCTAGGAAACAAAGGGCAGATTTTTCTGCTTATGCAACTGACAACAAAGAGTTTCTCTCTCTCTCTTTCTCTCTCTCTCTCTCTCTTTCAGACACACACACAACAGAAGAAAATCAGGTCAGGAATGTGGCATGACAAAATATAGTCGTGGGACAACGCATTTATTAAAGCATCTCAATGTTAAATACTTTGTGTTTTGTTCTGTTTAAAACAAATTCTTCATCATGATTGCTGTGGTGTGATGTGGCTTTCAGTGATGTTTATTGCTTTTATTAAACTTCCTGCAAGACTATGTGCAATAATGCATGTTACTGCTGCTGGAAAATGATTTGAACTAAAACAAGAAAACGATACAGTCCTCTTACACAACTCATGAGCAAGATCAGTTTTGAAGTATGGCTGGTGTCACATTGATCACATTGAAGGTGCTAAAATCTAGCCCAGGACAGCTTTTTCAACTTTAGCTTAAATATTCCATATAAGCTAAAGTTTAAATGTGTTATTGTTATACACACACACACACAAAGCAAAAGTCCACAATACCTCACGTTAGTGATTATTCATAAGGCTTAATTGCTGTGGTGAAGGATGTGCCTGTACATCTGTCAGTGTTTCACAAATGAAAGAACCAAAATGTTGCCTTTTATTAACACTTTAAAGGAAGTAGGCAGGAGAAGAACTGCACCCAGGGAAGGAGAGGGGAAAAGAAATGTCGACTCACATCACTGGGAGTTGGACAATCCAGGAAGGAGTGAGTTTGATGTTAGGTTTGATGGGAAATTCACACAGACAGAAAGATAAACACTCACATGGGACTGTGTAAGATAATATTCAAAAAATTAATCAAATTAGACACAGCCACTGATTGACACTAGATGTCTGGGTTTAGGCTTACACTTGATCCTGGAACGTGAATCAATAGAAGATGTAACAAAAACGTATGCAGTTCCTGCATCCCCTGATGTCTGAAAGAACCAGATATCTCTGAGGCTTTATTTACTTTCAACAATGGTTTATTATAGAATTCATTACAGAAGTTAAAAATATCTGATCTGATAGGATTCCAAAATGAAGAAGAAACTAAGTTGCTGAGCAAAAACTACTTGTATGTTCAATGAAGAATGTCTAGATTATTTTGATAATACTTTAGTCTTAAAAAACAGACACCCCCACCCCCTCCCTTAGGACAGTGAACTTTGCACCAAGATAAGCATCTGCTTTACAACAGAATTCACTGTCAAAGCAAATTGTCCATCGTTTAATTTGTACTTTTAAAAAACATATTAACATCAATGTACAGTGTTGTCATTTTACACATGAGCACATTTCTGTCCATAGCTGGTGCTTTAGTGTAAGAGAAGAAGCTGGGATAAATGCAACCACTGCAATAAAATCCAACTGGACTGATTTCTTACAGAACAAATCAGGACGCGCACACACACACACACACACACACACACACACACACACACACACACACACACACACACACACACACACACACACACTAAACACGGGTTTATGTAATGTCTTTTTGTCGAGGTGGACGATGAATGTTTCGAACCACACACTTCACCATCCATTCAATTCCTTCGTTTACCCCTTGACTGAAAAAAGAAGGATAAGCATATAAGTAACTACAGTAATAACAGAAGAGTTTTATTATTACACAGGACCATACATGTGTGAAATATAAACTACCTGCTTGATATTCATTTTTTAAATAAAAGCTTTCCTTTTTAGAAATTAAGAGGGGAGATTGGTTCTATTTTTATAGCC
Organism: Tachysurus fulvidraco; assembly: GCF_022655615.1. Classification (NCBI taxonomy): domain Eukaryota; kingdom Metazoa; phylum Chordata; class Actinopteri; order Siluriformes; family Bagridae; genus Tachysurus; species Tachysurus fulvidraco. The sequence goes on from NC_062522.1 coordinate 19,862,669, forward strand.
ACAACTAAATAATAAAAGAGAGAGAGAGAGAGAGAGAGAGAGAGAGACAGAGAGAGAAGAGAGAGAGAGAGAGAGAGAGAGAGAGAGAGAGAGAGAGAGAGAGAGAGAGAGAGAGAGAGAGAGACTTACCCTGTGAGAGCAGTACAAGGCTGGACCAGACAGTCCCGTTTACCAACTTTGGGTGCACAATCACTGAATGCAGTCTTAATATCAGATACAGATAAACAGTTCTAAGGGTAAAAAAAAGGTAAAAAAAAATGTCAAGCCTACTTTATTACCAGATTATAGAACATAGGCTGCCAAATGCCTTAAATGTCACAGCAACAATGTGTTCATGCAAGAGGTTACAAGTCCGTATAGTGCCATGACTTACAGCTATCATTTATCCATTCATCCATATAAAGAAAAACACTTTGATAAAAAAAAATAAAAAAACTCAACAATGTTTGAAGGATTTAAGTTGAAAACAGAGCCCCATCTAGTGACTACAATCAAAATAAGTCATTGGAGTGGAACATGCTTACACAAAAACCTGTATATGAATACGTACTTCTACGTCTTGTTTATTTGCAAGAACCAGAAGAGGAACACCTTCAAGAGCTTCACTACTTATCATCTTCTCTTTTATGGGGGTGGGTGGGGTTGGGGGAGGAAATCAGAAGCAAGAAAGTCATTAATAAAGATAGAAAAATTCTTACCAAAAAAAAAGTTTATAGTGCAAGCAATAAACATGAACATAAATGCCATATCCACCAATTTACTTTACCTGTTGGACATGAGAGATAGAGATAATAAAGGTTAAGTTTATAAAACATGTGTAGCCAAAAATGGTAACTAGCCAACACTGATAGTGATCACCTAAAAATGCAAGCATCAGGATGCCAATGGCACTGATTTGAGCTATTATGCAGAAAGGCCTGAATAATGCACCTTTATTACAGACTTCACACTCACCAAAGGCGTCCTTTGACTCGGTCAGACGCTCTTCATCAGTGGAGTCAATTACATAGATAACTCCATGAGATTCTGCATAGTACTAAGAAGAAAATAGAAAATAAGACAGATTGATAACGGTGAGCCATGGGACAAAAATGCACTTACTTTTATTCTGTAAGCACAAAACAGATAAATTCAGTGAGTTCTGTCTAGGTACCAGCTGCCAAAACCTTTTCAAAAAGGTACCTTTTTGCCAAATTGGTAGACCATCTTCACCAACAAAGAAGTTACGCTAAGTTGACGCAGAAATTTGCTTTATAGGTTCCCTGACTTTTGTGTTTACAACCTAGTTAGGCAGCATGGTCACATCACAGCTCCACTCCTCTGGTCTGAGCCTGAGCTCAGTGTTTGCTCATGTTCTCCCTGTGTTGTTTACCCTGTGTTCAAGTACTCGGGTTTCTGCCCATCCTTAAAACACACTAGTAGGAGGTTGACCGTTCTTCAGTGCACTTGATCATGTCGGTGGCTGGTGTAGGAGCAGGTTTTCACTCCTATTAAAACAGAAGCCACACCGTAATCTAATGAATGCCAAACTACACTGATTAAACAGGTTTGTCTCCTGCTTGATTGGCATTAAAACCTGCACCAACACCAGATCTCTGTGTATAAAATTGGATACCTCTGGAGTAGCATCAGAATCAGGGGGTAAATCCCTGTCTGATGCTCAGTGCTCCTGGAATAAGTTCCAGATCCACCACAACACTGACCAGGATAAAACAGTCAACGAATAAGAAAATGAATTAATCAATAGATAAAAACAGCTGTAATTATTCACAACCTGATGTTTTTGGCTAAAGACGGTCCTCCAGTTTGACCAGCTCACTGTGTTTCGGCAGTCGGGAGCTTGTCAAAGCTGGATGATTTCAGCAGGCAGGTACAGAAACGTGGCTCAAATGAGTGTCAACGTGGAGAAATAAATAACACTTACTTTGTCCCATAGTGACTGCAATTCTTCTTGTCCTCCAAGATCCCAAAACATGAGCCGTGCATTCCCCACATCTATAGTGCCAACTGTACAGCAGAGACATGCACAATGTCATCTATATGCTGTGGGGTTAATATCCCTAAACATTGTAAAACACTAAAAAAATCCACTTACTATTCAAACCGACCGTGGTGGTGATTTTGGAAAGGCTCATTCCTTTGTAGTTCTTGCTAAATTTCGTTTTTGTTTGCTCCAGAAACGTCTAGAGGAACCACAAGCCAAGTAAATATTCCTCAGAGACCAAACACAAACCGATACAGTCAGATTAACATGTACACAAATAAAGCCGGATAAGAAACCATACCGTTTTACCAGCATTATCCAGTCCAAGAATCAAAACGCAGAATTCGTCTTTTTGAAACATGTATTTGTAAAGACCCGACAACAAGGTGTACATCCTGAAATGTATAACAAAGTGACTTTTCCTTCGAGGCTCACGTCACGTTAGCAACATTAATTTGTTGGAAACAAACTATCATGCTAGCTTCGTTCACAAGAGTGTCTACACGAGCTATGTATTACTAGCTAAAGAGTACCAGAGTCGATTCATAAATAATAATCCTGAAACATATCAGTGTTTATGAAACTGTCCTCACTAAAGTAGCTTAACACTTCCGCTATGAAACCTTTACCGTGAGGCATTGTGGGAATTGTAGTTTTGTTCTTTCGTCTGTGGCCTTATTAGCAGTGAATGAACAAAGAGCAGAGATGTGAAAGCCACCTACTGCTCTGGCGTATAAAAGGACATTTATACAGAAAATACATTCTTTACTGAAGACTGCTGACACTAAGGCTGATGACTGCAAGACAATATTTCTTCTTTTACAAGTTCCAGATGTAATACTTAAACCCTTCATGCCTTTCATAAAATTATTATTATTATTATTATTATTATTATTATTATTATTATTAGTAGTAGTAGTAGTAGTAGTAGTGGTAGTAGTAGTAGTAGTAGTAGTAGTAGTAGTAGTAGTATTATTATTATATTTTTTTATTATTATTATTTTTTTTTGCAAACCATCTTTATGAAAGTAAAGGTGTGAAAAAAATATGCAAACATAAATGATCAAACATATCATTCAAATGTTTTTCATTTGTGACAAAAGGGTAACAACATTTGGAAGAAAACCTTATCCTGTGTGATGTACAGGTATATCTAATTTTGTACAACAAAGGCAGCTTGTCAGTATCCAGTCAAGCAAGCAAAGACGAGAAAATTACTTGGTGAGAGATTTACCACTAACTTGTGGTATGGCATCTGTATTTTGGCCTTGAAGGTCTTCTTTCAAGGGTTTATTGTGATATCTTTACCCCTGCCATGTGTAGGTTGCTGGTCATGCCACTGACTGTTGTTTCTGTTTTTTTCTTTACAGCATTCACAATGTTTCTAGTGTTTTATTTGGCCAGCTTGTTAGATTTCTAGTTTTTGGTACACTAGTGGATTCTCTCTTTTTCAGGACACTCCAAATTATTTTACTGGCCATACCTAAAGTTTGTTCAATGACTCCAATTGGTTTTCCCAACATTAGACAGTCATAGCAATTTTAATCAATCAATCTAACAGAGAACGCCTGAGCAAGAAAAAAACCCTGTCAGTCCCGTGTTCCAATATTTTTGATAAAATGGGTGTTTTCAATGGTGCCATGTTTTAAATCGTTTCTACAGTTCTATTTTCTAAAAATTCCATTTCTGCTTTCAAACTGAAACACTATCAGTATATAACAAAAACAACAGAATCAGAATCAGAATCAGAAAGATCTTTATTGCCAAGTATGTTTTCACATACGAGGAATTTGTTCTAGTACAGAAGCTCCACAGTGTAAACAGAATGGCATTAATAAGACATGAACATATATAATATAGACAGTTGTATGTACAGTGGAAAAATGTGCAAATTGAAATATAAATGTGCAAATTGAAATATAAATAAGTAAGTTTGTGTTTTAAGTAAATAATGTAAGAATAGAGTTGTGTGTTCAGTGTATGTCAAGTGTTCATCAGATGGATTGCCTGAGGGAAGAAACAGTTCCTATGTCTGGTCGTTCTGGTGCTCAGGGCTCTGTAGCGTCGACCAGATGGCAACAGTTTGAAGAGTGAGTTTGCTGGGTGTGAGGGGTCAAGAGTGATTGTCTTTGCCCTTTTGCTCACTCTGGAGAAGTACAGGTCTTGGAGAGTGGGGAGAGTTGTGCCAATGGTTCACTCAGCAGTCCGGACTACCCTCTGTAGTCTTCTGAGGTTGGATTTGGTAGCTGAGCTGAATCAAACAGTAATTGAAGTGCAGAGGATGGATTTGATGATGGCAGTGTAGAACTGTTTCAGCAGATCCTGTGGCAGGGTTTAACTAAGGAGTGGGGATATGGATGTATATATTGTATTTGTATGTATATGTGTATGTATTGGTGTATGTATATGTGTGTATGTATGTAAGCATGTATATATATATATATATATATATATATATATATATATATATATATATATATATATATATATATATGTATGTATGTATGTATGTGTGTGTGTGTATGTATATGTACGTGTATGTATATATATATATATATATATATATATATATATATATATATATATATATATATATATATATGTACATGTGTATTTGTGTGTGTGTATGTATGCATGTATGTATGTATGCATAGATGTGTAGGTGGGTGTATGTGCATACTATTGTACACATGTATATGTATGTGTATACATTTTTTGTGAAAAATTGTCTATTTCTTTATTGACTATTTTTCTGTGGTCTTTTGTGTAAATGTGGGGTGGTTTTCATGTTGTTTTTGAGCATGTATGCTGGTGTGGAGCTGCTTCTTCCATTGCAGTGGTTTTTCATTGTATTGTTCTTCTATGAACGTGTTCTTTTTATTGAGTAAAGGGTGGGGTTATTAGGCTTGTTTAGACCCAATTAAGTTAATTGATATCACAGGGTGGGTCAGTTGATTGCAAGGCCTATATATCCCCCCCTTTTTGACAAATGTGCTTCATTTGCCTGAAGAAGACCCAACAGGGTCGAAACGTTGCTCTTTTAATTAATTAATAAAGATGGGAGTTTAAAAAGTGTTGCGGACATTACAAATTTTTTTACTTTAAGGGTTTAACTTCCTCAGTTGGCGCTTCTGAGCCTTTTTCACAATGGAGTCTATGTGAATGTCCCACTTCAGGTCCTGGGAGATTGTGGTTCCCAGGAATCTGAATGACTCCATTGCTGTAACAATGCTGTCCATGATGGTGAGTGGGGGGAGAGCAGGGGGGTTTCTCTTGAAGTCCACGATCATCTCCACTCTCTTGATCGTGTTCAGCTCCAGGTTGTTAAGATTGCACCAGACAGCCAGCTGTTCAACCTCCAGTCTGTAAGCAGACTCGTCACTGTCCTGGATGAGGCCGATCAGTGTGGTGTTGTCTGCAAACTTTAGGAGCTTGACAGAGGGAACATTAGAGGTGCAGTCGTTTGTGTACAGGGAGAAGAGCAGTGGGGAGAGGACACAACCCTGAGGAGCGCCAGTGCTGATGGTGCGGATGCTGGATTTTAGTTTTATCAGTCGCACTAGCTGCTGCCTGTCTGTTAGAAAGCTGGTGATCCACTGACCGACAAAGGAGGGCACGGAGAGCTGGGTTAATTTGGGCTGGAGGAGTGATGGGATGATGGTGTTAAAAGCAGAGCTGAAGTCCACAAACAGGATCCTCGCATAAGTCCCTGGTCTGTCCAGATGCTGCAGAACATAATGCAGTCCCATGTTGACTGCATCATTCACAGACCGGTTTGCTCTGTAGGCAAACTGCAGAGGGTCCAGTAATGTCTTTCAGATAAGCCAAAACCTTGCTGTTTCAGTATTTTTAGATGAGAATGAGAAACTCGAAGGAACATAGCAACTAATAAAAACATTGGCATACATATTTTATTTTATTCTGGTTCTTAAGAATGTATATTTACAAACTTAATGTCTTATATAAACTTAATGTCATTTTAAGTGGGAATGACACATGCCTATTCCATTTGTTATTCTAATCAATTGTTGATTGTCTACAGTACAGTATATTTAATACAAAAAACTGTCAACTGGAAAAAAAGTAAAGTGATACTGTACAAATTTTTTTTTTGTCTGACTGCAACCAGCTACAGATATTAATGAATTATTCATGGAATTGCTCACATTAGTTTATACATATTTACATTCATTACAAAAAACAAATCTGTATGAATCTGGCCCTTAAAGAAGTGGTAGCTCTTTAAAGATACAGTAGCTTATGTGAAAAGAGAAATTATTTAATAAAATATGAAAATCTTGTAAACTTGTTCAGGTTCTACAGCTTCTACAGCTCATACTATAGATTGTTTATAGATTTGCTAAACCTCAGCCTTTCCACAGTCTATCAAGTTACCAAATAATCTAGTATTCTGTGTTTTTTATACTACTGCATATAACCTGTGAGGTTTCAGATGTTAGTTTTACCTCAGGAGCACCTCAGCTTTTTCCTGGGTGTTGACTGAAGTGGTATACTGTATGTACTGTAAGTGATTGAGGAGGTGTCTTTTTCTTGGTCGGTTGTCCAGTGTGTAGTATTACTTCAGCATGTTTAGTGATTCTTCCTCCATCATTAGCGTTAATTTTACTTTATTCTGGTGATAAGTGTATGTTAATTAGCTCTCTGACAGAGAAGATCTCAGCTTTAGAGGTGCACATCCAGACACTAGAGAGGGATAGCGATAGTTGTGTAGTTTCTGTGGGAGAAAATCTGGATGCCTTAGGTGGAGTTAGTAACCCTCCAACCCTGGCATTAGAGCCCTCACAGCGGGGCGAATGGGTGACGACTCGGCAGCAAAGTCGCAAAGCCAAAGCTAACCGTAAGGCTTGCCCATGGGAGCACCACTTCTCTCCGCTTCTCATGTCTAACAGGTTTGCTCTCCTCAGTGAAACACCTGCTGAGAAACCTGAGAGCTCTGGTTATAGGAGACTCCATCTTAAGGCATGTGAAATTAGCTTGGCCTTTACGGGCTCCAGCAGGACTGGTTAGGTGTATTCCGGGAGCCAGGGTGCAGGACATCTTAGCGTCTTAGGCAAGCATAGGTACTCAAAGGTAGTTTTCCATGTAGGAGCTAACGATATACGCCTTTGTCAGTCAGAGATTACCAAGAGTAATATTGTAGAGGTGTGTAAATTAGCAAAGGTGATGTCTGATGCTGTAGTATGCTCTGGCCCATCCCAATGCGGCTTGGCGATGTAGCTTACAGCAGGTTATGGTCATTGAACTGCTGGATGACCAGGTGGTGCTCCAGCACCTTTGATCTGAAGCTAGGATTGTTAAATATAAGATCTCTTGCATCCAAAGCACTTATGGCTAATGAATTGATTACTGATCAGAAGTTTAGTGTTCTGAGTTAAACAGATATATTGGTTAAACAGAACGAGTTTATCGCATTACCCGAAGCTTGTCCCCCAGATTATAGTTATATACATCAGACAGGCAGGGGAGGAGGTGTCGCAGTTATTCATGATGATAAGATTGATGTCAAGCAAGAATCTAGACACATGTTTTACTCTTTCGAAGTACTAACATATAGGTAGCCACAAAAAAATAAGCCTACTGAAGAGAGATTTACCAACAGTCTTCCAGAATTATTATCCATGATTGGATCGCCATCTGACTCGACAGAACTTGATCAGGTGACTGACTATTTAGAGTCAATGTTTTTCTTCACCCTTGTTAATACCAGGGATTGATCTGCATGGTCAGCCAGTCTCTCATGGGATTGTTGTGTATGAAGCCACCTGGAGACTGTCATGCCTTCCTTTGAACCAATGTTGTGTCAGTCAGCTGTATGGTCTGGTCTTGATCAGCAATCAGGTCTGTGCTGAACTCAGAGTTTACAATAACCCCTTAGTTATTATAAACTGTTGTAGAAAGGATATTATTTACATTTACACTATTTATTATAGAGTGTCATCCAAATGAGGATGTGTTCCCTTCTGAGCCTGGTTCCTCTCGAGGTTTTTTACTCGTATCATCTCAGGGAGTTTTTCCTTGACGCCGTAACCTCCGGCTTGCTCATTAGGGATAGGATAGATATATAGTATCATAAATTTTAAGTTAATCTTATTTTAAATTGTATATATTTTGTATATATTCATTTATTTATTTTTAATCCTTATCTTTTCTTATTCTTATTCTTATATATTTATTTATTTTTCTCTCTCTTATGTTTCCATAGTTCTATGAAGCTGCTTGGAGACAATGGGAAATTTTTAGAAGCGCTATACAAATTGAATTGAATTGAATTATAATGTGGTGCTGAGGGTTGAGATCAAAGAGGCTGAAAGCTGAGGCAATCTGTGATTGGCGCACTTGGGAAGTGGAACAATCTGTGATAACAAGGAGGCCTTTTATCATGGCTTATGACCAGGACCTGAACAGGTGGCATACATAAATTACTACCACCATTGTATCTTCCATGACTGTAACACATCCCTGTGTAACAGAAACACCTGATGTAAATTATCTAGAGAATGTTAGCACATACACATTGGGTAATATTGGGCTCCAAAGTGGCACAACTGAAAAGCATACCCCCTATGATCAGGAGATCACGATTTTGGCTCCTGACAATGCAACAACCATCTGTTGAAGGGTTTTTGAGTATTCAAAATTGGCAGTGGACTCAGGGCAGAAGTGATGACTTTACTGTTTCTCCCTAGTCAACTACAGTCGCATATATGCAGAACAGGGCAGAAAATGTTTACCTGTGGCCCATAGGCAGCAGTGAGCAAGAGTGGGCTTAGTTTGATTTTTTTTTTTTTATTTTAATTATAGCCATAAGATCTTATTTTTCATTTAGTACTGACCTTCAGAAGTTACATAACATATTTTCTTTAGTAAAAAAGCTATTTCCTTAACAACACTAAATATTGAAATGTCAGTCATGAATGAAAATCGGTTTGAATCCCGCAACTCTACTGATGCAGCCGAACAGATTAGGCTATACATCACGTCTGATCCACTCTATTGATGGCTCACTACAAGCTTCCCATTTTCTGCCATGATCTTTAACACCAGAGACAAACACAGCTATTAGTGCTGTATTAGAATCAACACAAGACAAGTGCAAATTTCAGTAGTTTGAGGTGCACCGCAGGGGTAGCCGTGTCAAGTTGTTTTGCACCCATAAACGTCACACAGCACATTCGGCTTGACAACTGTCTTTTCGCACTGCCACTAAATCCAAGTAGTCACAACATTATATAACAATTCAGAAAGACTTTCTTTGGAATGTATCAAATTAATGATCTAATTCAATTCATTATTCTCTATACTGAATATTCTGTCAGTATTCTCCAGTTCTGAACTTTGTGTATCCTGGAACTTTACTACTGATTTGAATTAGGTCACTGATATATGCAAATTATTTGCTTATGAACACTGACCTAGTTATAGCACTTTACAGAAATCAGGTATAAATGATTGGTAATTGCTATAACAACTTTTGTAGGCTACTAGGAAGGTAATTGTTATCAATTATGTAATTACATTTACATATGTTTACATAAGTTACATGGCATATAACCCCTTAATTCATAGGTAATCAAATTATAGCCATAAAATTATAGCCACATTTATGTAAATCATTGTTGTCAACTTGTGACCCACACATATTCTGGAAGAATGATGAGTGAGTCACATGAGAAAAAAACTGCTTTAACTTCTTGTCTTTGCAGTGTCATTCCACCAGTATAGAAATTCCTTAACCCTGAGTGAAGTGGTACTGTGAAGTGATCCATGAACTCTATGCTGACCTTTCCAAGGTGCTTCGCAAATCCAAACCTGCCTATGTGCCTCCTCACAGCCCGTGAGACTGCAACATCGACCGCCTAGCTTTTATCACAAACACTGCTCAGTATGTCTTATGAAACTTATGAAAGCTCCTTCTGATTTCTGGCCATCTTAACAGGCTTCTTCAAGGGTTTCTGAATCAATGTAGTCATTTATCATTTACTTCTTGAAGGTTTGCACAGTTCTGCAGAAACACCTTGTTGGTGTAAAGGAGAATAAAGGAAAAGGAAAATGGCCACTTTGGTTGGACTTGACAAGAAGTTTGTGGTGTGCCTACAAGCAGCCCAGGACACAAGCTACTGACCATGAGGAGGACGGGCTACACCAGCAGGATAACACAAACATGATAGCCAAAAACATGAATCTGAGGGGGCACATTCTCTCCCAAACTAGAGAGTAAAATATTTAAAAAAACTCCTGGTATTTTTCCAGTTTTCATCAGTTCAGTTTCTGTGAGCTTGATAAGTGTATAAATCTGAGAAGGGATGGGAGATAGAAAGGGACACTTCATTGGGGATAAATGGGAATAGTGAGTCTCAAACATTCTTTTGGAAAGGCACATTCCTTCTTCTTTCATTCACTCCAGGAATATTCACTTAGAATTCAAAGAGCTGCTGTACACATGGTGCAACACAAGTGGGCAGCGAAAGAACAGGAACTATGAGAGAACCTCAAGGTTGCACATATTTTCCCAGATTGGAATGGAGTAACTTTGTAGTAGAAAGTGGTGTGTACACTTAGCATGGTAGAAGGTAATCCTATTAGTAGTAAGTATTCACATTCTCTCTCTCTCTCTCTCTCTCTCTCTCTCTCTCTCTCTCTCTCTCTCTCTCTCTCTCTCTCTCTCTCTCTCTCTCTCTCAGTTGGTTTTATGGATGGTTAGCTTGTGTCATGAAAAAGTCAGTACAATAACTTAGTGCTATTTTCATTTGGTTTACCAACCAAGAGAAAATCTGTATAACCTTCTATTATCCTTAGATGATCGGAATTACAAAATACGGGGGTAAGGGCTGAACAGACCCTAATAGTGTGAAAGAAAACGTAGCTTCAGAGGACTGAATAAAGATAGGGATGCTAACATTCATGATTTTTCATGGGATTTGTTACTCAATTGGAAGTGAGTAACATTAATTTTAAATACCCGCACAAACTTTCCATATTTTCCATGTTTAACTCTGCCTCCATATAGAAATATGATGCTGGATGTCTGCTGAATATAGATGATTAGTTGCTGTCCTTCTAAAAAAAAAAAAAACCCGAAAAGCAGTAATTTACCCTTTATCTAGAAATGAGTCATTCAGTGTTTTCTAATGTAACATTTCAAGAAATTGTTCTTTATTGGTGATATGAATTGTGACAAGTATAATCCATGTGTATTGTCTTGATTTGATTAGTTAGACTTGTGCTATGCAACACACACACAGTCTGATTGGGCTTTGCTTATTATAGCTTTAAATGTTCTCTAAATGTTCACATTTTCCAGGTATTCATGCTGTAGCGTTTATCAGGAAAATGTCAGGTCAACAGTAAAAAAAGTTTACTACAGATGTACAGGTATCATTTCAGTTTAAATCCTGGTCTATAAAGTATGCCAGCATATACTTTATACCATATAGCATTATTATTTATTACAGGAGGGTTTAATTTATTAACCTCCTGGTAGCCTCAGAAAGCAAATCTAATAATAATGGTATCTAAATATACCAACCGACTTTAAATGGGAAAACAGCTTAGGTACTGTTATTTAATATCAAGCATAGAAATTTTTAACCTGTAATGTGTAATATTCCAGAGAAAATTATTCATAAACCTCTCTATAATCTTCATTTTTATTCATGTTTTTCACCCTTAGATGAAATATCTATGTTATTCCGTATCTGGATATGGAAGTATTTTTATTAAAAGACATCTGAACTAGATAATTATACAGAATGTACAAAAATGCAAAGCAATAATAATCTGTTCTAATAATACAAAGTTTATTATACAGCTCCCATGGATTTGAGTGACTACACAAGGGATATGCTACATGACAATAAAAAGCTATATTTTATGGCATTCAGTGGTTTAAAACATGCTGGCAAGCGTTTAATTCCTTTAAGGAAACAAAAAAGTGCCTTTTGTTTAAAACAATCATGTATATGACAGGAGACCGGAGAGATATAACACAATGCAAACGCCACCATGTTGCATTCAAGATACAGACTTTGCAAAGACAGTTTTTCTTCCACTAAAAGCTTGGATATTAAAAATGTTGTTTTTTAAAATCTAAACGTAAATCATGTAATTGCCACTTGAGACATTAATTAAAAAAATAATAATACATTCACAAGCACGATGTGTGTTTAGAACAGATTTGCAGTGAGGTGACCCTTATACTTTACAGAAAACATGGACAAAACACCAAAGGCAATTTAGCAAAATACAGAATATTCTTTGGAAAATAATCAAATAATTTATTTTTTTTCTTTCTTTTTCAAACCAAGCAAGGCAGCTGTGATGACAAGAAATGCAATAAAAACACAAATCATTGACTGTGACACATATTTCTGGTGTATTATACACCATGACACCTATTTCTGTGTGCTCAAATGAGCTTTTGAGCTTTGTAAATGACTTATTAACATGTCTATCACCTTCTAAATGGACATGAGAGAAATGTCAGTGTAGTTTTTCATATACAGTGTGTAAGTTAAGGCCTGCATATCGATTCCTTTCCTATGTAACATTAGACTTTAACACAGTTCAACCTGAAATTGTCATTATTAGTGTGGCATGCTTTATCCTAAATTAATTTGCAACTATAATCATACCAATCAATTCAGAAATGTGAGTCCTCATCATGGTATAAATCTTCTCCCTTTAACAAAGCTATAGACATAATGGTTCAGCGAAAGTGTTTCTAAGAGGTGTCTGTTCTGTATAAAGTAAGACATGGAAGACGAAAATGATGTAAACTAAGTTGTTGTCTTTAAAAATGCACTTTGTGGAATGTGCACTTGAGGGCTATTTTATAGACTGAATAGTAAACATGTGCTAAGATATGACACTGGAACCAATTTACACAAGGCTTGAGTTCCAGTAGAAGCAATATCCCTATTGTCAGAAGACGATCCCGGTTGTTACTCCATTAAAATATAATATACACATTCTCCTGTGTTTTGGGGGAGTGTGATACAGAGTGAAGTCATAAAAAAGTGAGATCTGTTCTAAAGTTTGTAAACAACAACTACTGGTGTCACTTTGTCAAAAGTAGCTTAATATTATGATATCAAGTGATATTACAGTTTTACCCTATCATCCACTCCTACCTTTGAGAATGCTAAACTGCATGACAGGGATGTGTGAGCAGTTTGTATGTTTGTGTAACACAGAAAAGATTTTGTGAAGGTTTTATACGACAGGTGAAATAAGGCAAAAATACACAAAGGAACGCTCACTCAATAGGGCCGATGCACCGCTGCGGAAAGTACATAAGTGTTCAGAACTGTGCAATGTCATGATAAGTCAACTGATGACTAATCTTTAGTGTCACCTAAGAATCAATAAAACATTAGAACTTCAAATGGACAAAAGCTGTGATGCAACATTATATTAGAATGTGCTCATGTTCTAGGAAAAAACAGACAGCATTGAAGGATTTGTCTGACTGTCTGACTATCCATGAACAAGAACGCTGTCTGACTTTTAAAAGTTGGCTTAAAATATATTAAACCTATCACATCAAGTACTCAATTATTTTTATTCCAGACAGCATTATTTGTGGTGCAGAAATTGCACGTGATCTAAGCATCTAAGCATACACTGTGATTCGTTAAATGTGTCAATAGTTATGGTAATAGTACATTATATTTATAGATTTATAAGTTCCCTTTACGAAAAGAACAAAGCTTCTGCATAAAATATTCTTATTTTCCTCTTTTTTAAGCCACCGGTTTGTATAAAATAAACTGTATAAATATTCTGAATTCATGCAAATCTTTAAAATCAGTAATTAGTTAAAAAGGTTGAAACCTGATACACTGAAATTTTGTACCTTTCATATATATATATAAGTAAATTGTTTCTTGTTTCTATAGGAGTACAATTTTATTAGAAAAAGTATTTTGGCATGATGGAAGATATTGACTATTGGACCATTTTAAAGCCGTTTATATTTTGAAGTGCATCCATGGGCTTATGTGGACAACAAGAAACTAATAAGTAATAAGACAGAGTGAAAAGACAAGAAAGGGTGGTCTGATGAGGGTGAAGAACATTGTGACTTAAGGTGAAGACAAACTATGCCATTTTTTTAAGTCTTGCTGACTTATCTTTTACTTTGACGTTCTCTTGCTTAGTTTGTTTAAGGAAAGATGCACGATGACTGAGCAGCAGATGCTTGTCTCTCAGAAGAAGAATGACACCTTTAGAGGTCACAGCCACAAGTACAGGTACCACCTGTCTAGGAAATTCTTAAGTACCAGAAAGCTCCATCATTTAGGCAGTTGGCATTACTACCAGGATTCTGGCATGGATTTCTGTGCTGTATATGTAATAAGTAGGTGTGGTTTTAACAAATACAGCTTCCTGCCACATGTGGCCTGTGTTTGGTTTCAGAGGTTACCACCCCCAGCAGAAAATCCGACTTTGAAAGCTCACTTTCAGATTTACTTGGGACCAGACCAGCCCCTGTCACTGTATGCTCCTTCTCCAGTGGCAGAATGAGGTGAAGGGGCACAAAGTTCAGAGTCTGTATCTGACTCACCTTCTGCGATGTAGGGCCTCGCTTTGGAGCAACGTGTCACGCCAGTGAAATATGCATTGTTAAGGAAGTCTAAGTTCTCTTTAGACTGGGAGATACTGAAGCCACTGAAGGAGCGCTCAAGCTCCTCGTGATCCACAGAAGGAATTGAGATGGAGGTGTCACTGTCAGCACCTGCCTGCTGCTGTGACACAGCTTCAGGCTTTACCTCTTCCACAGCACTACCACGAGAGCCTCGGTTGGAGCCATTATGGCCACTGGAGGAGCGCTCATGAGTTGGTGGGGGTGGGATTCGCACCAAGGAGGTGTCACCTACTGGAGAGGTGCCTCTGCAGCACTGAGGCGGTCCAGGAAGGGAATGGGGTTGCCAAGAGGTGGATGGAGGGCAGTTGTTCTGGTTAGCACATGCAGATGGAGGTGCATCAAGATTTTTCTGACCCGTTGAGCTGTTGGAACGGATGATCTTGGTAATAGAGCCATACTTATCCATATGCTCAATTGGGCTATGGTATGGCGGGGCTGGGTCAGGCTCCTTAGAACCAAAGTAGGCATCTGTCTCAGACTGTGGGATTCCCATTCGCTGGATGTAGACATTCACCAAGAAATCA
Source organism: Tachysurus fulvidraco (assembly GCF_022655615.1). Lineage (NCBI taxonomy): Eukaryota > Metazoa > Chordata > Actinopteri > Siluriformes > Bagridae > Tachysurus > Tachysurus fulvidraco. The sequence goes on from NC_062522.1 coordinate 19,877,844, forward strand.
AGTTTTCTTTCCATTGACATGACCTGTTCAAGACCAGAGTTAGGAAAACATGACACCTCAGGTACAAGCTAGTATAACATTGCAACTGAAAATCACCAATTTTGGAAAAACTTGATTATCTACATAGAACAAACCCCACTAGCAATTATTCACACTCATTCACAGACACACAGACAAACGTTTTATGTAGTTCATTCCACAGAAGCAGTCTCTGAAGTCTGGTAGTTTAATCCACACTTTTGAAGAACCGTAGGCTGATGGTTAAAATTCTAAATCACAACTGTACTGGCAAACATTTGTTGAAATTTTGAAAATGGAACCAAGATTTTATAGAGTGAACAGGAGTTTACTAGAATTATTCTTATTTGTGTTTAACATTGAAATGCACTTCCCAGGTAAAGAAACCTAAAATGCTGAATGCATGAATGTGAGAATCTCTAAAACTTGCAGCTTTACCAAACCAGACTTAATAATGTCTAATGACCTGTTTCTCTACTTTCAGAAGCCTTCCCATCATACTTGGGTCCTCTGCAATTTCTGCTTCTGTTGAGCTCTTAGGACGATCCTTGTCTGTGATTGGAGCACCTCTGCCAACAATCTGGTCAACCCTATCGTTCAAATAAAAAAGAAACACATCTAGTCTATATCATATATTACAGAACCAACTTAGGAAATACGAGCCTTATTATGTCAAAAAATATGCAGAGACAGCTGCATTGCCTTGTTTAATGTGTGTTCAGGAAAAAACATTGTAAAATACACAGAGGAAAGTAGAACAGGAGTAGAGAGGAGTTATATGGACATCCTGCACTCATTCACTAGCTCTCTATTGGAACTTTATGTACGTGAATGAGAGCATGCAGAATGGTGGAACATGATATGAACAGGTGTTTCCAGATAATTGAGAGAGAGAGAGACAGAAGAATGGACAAAGAGCCCGGCTCACCATAAGGATTATATCTACACATGTTCATTGAAATAGAGTTTTTGAACAATGTGTCACTGGACTTAACAGCCACTGAAGCCATAAACTACCATGAAATTAACATGTGTTTTCCAAACTAATCATAATTGTATTCTAAATACTTGAATAAATGTCAGACACATTTTTCAAAATATGATATGCTTTTTATTATTAATCAATGATTTTTTTTTTTTCCAAAAAATCTTTTAATTTTATATTTGAATTCTCTTTTAATGATTTGGAAAATATTTTTTTCATGTTTCTCCAGAACACTTCAAATTTGCTTTAGAATTTCATCCAGGTTTCTTGAATTAACCAGAGCATTAACCAGTAAAAAAAATAAGAAAGAAAAGAAAAAGGAATAAAAAAAGGAATTAAATTAATATTGAAATCAGCTTACCTACATATACCTGATACTCAGACATCCTTGGATGGTTGTTGTGTATTATATGGCATGCCCCTAAAATATGTCATGCCAACATGCATAAAAAAGACTGTTGAAATTACAATTCTACTTAGTCATAGGCACCTTTGCTGCATTTTGCTCGGTCCAGATTATTCATTTCATACAGCGAAGCAAGCAAAACAGCTCAACCTGTTTTTGTTCAGCTACTAATTACTTACCTGTATGGTGTATGATATTTAAATCCTCTTTTCTAAGGATATGTATACGATACACTGTATTCGAGTGAATCAGCATTTGGACATGTACCATGCTCAGTCTCAACAAACAAAAGATGCCAACTGCCGTCTTGAAGGACTCAGGAAGGAATTACTGCTCAGGGCTGCTGCCATGTAAATGATCATGCAGAGCACACATACACTTTACAAAAAAGGCTTTTTATGCCATTTTGTAAATGTCAATAAAACATGTCACATTTCAGCTACCAATCCAGTACAGTAATAGAGCTCATTCTTCTACCTTGTTTGTGTTAACTGAGCATCCCACGAAGCAATGTTATACATGTTATAAGTCATGTAGTGTGAAACAAAAACAGGTTGCTTTTCGTTCCACTCAGCACAATCAGCAAAAAAATTAAAATATAGCTCTAAGGCGAGCACGAGATGCAGTTTGGTGCGTCCTAACCTAGGTGAGAACTGGGGCGACTCTTTGGTTCCTTTGGTTGAATACTTCTTATGGCGGGGAGTGGTGGGACCTGGAGGACCCAATATCATATCTATCCTGGCAAAGCAAATAGAGGAGAGGACAGCACAATGCAGGATGATGCGACACGGACCAGCACAGACGTCAGGACCATGGGCACATTAACATAGGAAGGGGGAAAACAACCAATCCATGAAAAAGGAGATTTATATAGGAAAAGAGAGAAGGACAAAAAGTGAAAATATATTCCTGACATACTTTACAGAGTAAACAGCTGAAAGGCTGTTTTCTAAGATTCAGCTGGAGCAGTGATGGTGTGATCTTGCATTGAAAAAAAAGCAAGATTTTTGCAAACATAGGTGCACTGAAAGTATGCCTAAGTATGCTTCAAGAGCATGAATATATTCATAAATATATAGTTGTATACTGTATATCGAGTCACTTTCTATATACTATATACATATATCAATATTGCTTGTAGATGGGATTGATATGATTGGACCTAAATGTAAAGAAACTGAATGTCAAACAGATTTGTTTCAGGTCTGCCTTCTATACTACCATACATTTTGTGTTATCACGCTAAATAATGTCCTTCCATGGTGAGTGAGTGTTTGTGCACACACAACACACAATACCACAAAAAGACAGACTGGTTCACACCATGATATAAGATACACACAATGAAACATCTTTGACCTATTTGACTTCATAGGATACAAAGGTGATAAATGTGATGTCATATTGCTTTGAAGAAAAAATATGACTGAACCAGTGAAGAATCCAAAAGAGAAGTACATGCGAAAACTGTGTAATTTTATACAATAGCCAATGATTTAAACAGTTTTCCGTTTATGTATGTGTGTATGTGTATCGTTGTTGTTGGGGAAAGAAGAGAACAGGAAAGCAAAGACAAACAGGAGAAAACAGAAGGAAAACATAAAGGGAAACACCGCTACCTAAGCACACAGAGATTTTATATCTGGTCTTGCCTGGACTGCAGATTTTTAATCCTGGCCAACATGTCTAGATGTCCAGCTGAATACTGCTCAATAACATCCATCACATCATAAGGTCGGAGACTCTCCTTAAACTTTCTCTTTGACACCATAAACCGCATAATGCTGCAGAGACAAAGCATTTGCACACAATATATTAATTACAGTTTAATGTATTACATTGTCACTACATCAGCATTAGGTTTGTGACTTATGGAAGTTAAAATATTTTATTTTAAGCCTTGTGATATCTGTAAGGCCATTCTAGGGTTAAAATAGTCATGGCAGGGCACTTGAAATTACAACTTTTTGCTATTTCTAAATGCTAAAATAAAGCCTTGAGTCTTCTCACATGACCATGATTTTGTTTCCATTGTTCCAAAACATGTCACCCTACATGCGACAGAACAAATAGAAAGGTTTTATAGAACAAATGTGAGTGAATTTCTGGAATGCATACTGTATATAAGTTAGATTGTTTAATGCATAGAATGAATGAGATACATATCATAAAAATTATTAAGAAGTAGCATATTATAAGAAGTTATTCATTATAATATTGTCTACATGACCAAATGTATGTGGACACCTGGCCATCACATCTAGATAAGCTTACTGGACATCCCATTCAAAAACAAGTTCTTTCAAGGTTTTTACAGCCTCCATTAGTCTTTTACAAGGTTTTGGACCATGTTTTTGTGAATTCGTGCTTGAAGGTGCATCAGTGCATTTGTAAAGTTAGTCACTGATGTCAGATGAGAAAACCTGACTTGAATTGCATGTTTAAGTTTCTCCCAAAAGTCTTTTCTTTGGGCTTTAAATCCAGTTTCTCCACACCAAACTCATTAAATCATGTCCTTATGGAACGCACACAGTGCACACATGGCAAAAAATAACATGTTAGCAAGTATCACAAATCTAGTCAAATTGATCTAATACTTTTTATTAGAAGATTACGATGAAGATTTATTAGAAGATTGTTCTGTTGGCAGACCGTTTGGCTATTTTTTTAAGAATTAATATCTAGAAAGAAAATATATCTACAAGTAGGTTTAATACTCTCAGATTTGGTTCACTGTAATCCTTTTTTAACTTGCTGTCATTTTTCATGACCCCATTACATAAAGCTTCCACTGCACAACTTTTAGATTTTCAATTTGAAATCTGTAATTAAGTCAAGTCACTTTTATTGTCACATCACCACAGCACATGTGCCTTGGTGAGTGAAATTCTTAGGAGCGAACTCCAGAAATTTCAGAAACAATTTAACATACAGATAATTAATTGACAGGTAAAAATGTGCAATTTGCTCATACATATATTCAGTACAATACAGTATGTGTGTACAATATGTACAATTAACAAACAGATAATGAAATCAACAGGTGAAAATGTGCAATATGCTCATAAATAGTCAGTACACACAGTGTACTATTGGGCATAATTAAGTGCTGAAAAAAGAATAGGTTATCTGTATGTACAACATGCTTCAGCACTCAGCAGTACTGCTCTGGGTGTTTGTGTGGTCTTTCACATCCTGGCTGAGCTGTTGTTGTTCCTAGAGTCTTCCATTACACAATAACAGCACTTACAGTTGCCCAGGGCAGCTCTAACAGGACAGAAATTTCTTGAACTGACTTAAGAGCGCCACATTGCAATTCACTGAGTTCTCGATGTCATGCACCTGGTAGCAACTAGTGTGATTGACCTCACTCACTAAGAGGGATGTCCACATACATTTGGCCATGGAGTGCATGTCAAATTCAGGTCCTTATAGAAATATGAACAGACTAGTAAGCTTCCTGTTTATGTTTTTTTGCTCGTAATGATTCTGTTACTTACCACACCGCCCTGATGGTAACTTTAATTCCTGGTGTTAAATCTTGTGGAACAAACTCACAATGGCAGCTCTTATTGTCATCAGCAATGTCTTCTCCAGGAAGGCTGGCTTCTGAAAGAAAGACAGTATGAAAAACAGGGACTCCTGCATTATTAAACAAACCCATAAATCTCCCTGGTCTTAAGCTTGTTTTCTCTGGGATGGCACCAAGCAGAGACCAGCCACAGCCATTAACTTGCACAGCTCAGTAAGACAGTGTACAGTTGAATATTTTTAGGTCAGGGCAGGTTAACGGGCAGCGTGAGCTCATCTCATTGGCCAGGTGATACCACAGTAGCCCGATGCACAAGGAGAGGGAAGGGATAGGTAGGATTTACAAATTAGGCTTTAACCAAAACTACTGTAGCCCAGAAGAACATGAACCAGCAATTATTGCAAAGTGAATATTAGAGCTGAACACTCCACCTCCATGAGTGCTTGAATTACAGTGACTCTGCAAAAAGATTTGGTAAAACTAAAAGATATTAGATAAACACATACATTCAAAGATCTTTGATATTTCATTTTTGCAGAGCACCTGTAGGTCAAATGCCATTGTTTTAATTAATGGTAGGTGATGTAAGGGGGATTATAAGGCACCGAAAAAGAGTAAAGAGTGTTAATGCTCTTAAAAGTAAATAGTAAGTGAAAGTCTTTAATAATGTATTTGACTGAACTGTTAAAAGTAAAAGAGAAACTGCTTTTATCTTAAGTGCAATGTGCATGGGTCCTTATTACTGACCTTATATTTCCTTTACATTTCCAGATCAGTAAAGTTTTGATAAGTATGTTTAACTCCAATTGTATATTTTTTATATCTTCTTGATAATTGTGCTGGAGCAGTAATTCTAGGTTACAGTATTTGTCAATCGTGGTCCCATTTGTCTCCATAGTTCACCTGGCATTAAAATAACTATAGTGTTAATCGTGCTTTCTATGTCAGCTAAATCACAGAGCCCAAAAAAGCTGTACAGCTCCAATCTCTGAGGTATTTTTGAAGGGCTATAATAGATTTTGGACAATTATGGAGCTGTTACAGTGCTCTGTGATGCCAGCTGGAAGGCCCCATCAAGTGGTGAGTTGCAGAGACTTTAGAAAGTAATCAGCATTTCTTACATGCAGGTAACAGCACAGCATTGCCAGTTGGCTGAGGCTGTTAATTTGGAATCATGGTATGATGGGTCATGAAATGACTCATAAACATGCACCCTTGTTGATTGTCCTGTTTCTAGGGTACAGAAAAAGTGCTTGCTACAGTGGCCACAACCATGTGATTATTGTCTTACTGATCAACCTTTCAATTGCTGCAAACATTGGAGAAGAAAAATGACAATGTGTTGGTTAAAATGTGGCTATCAAGAACATATAAGGCCATTTTTAAAACAGAATTACTAAACACAATGCAAACAAACAATAAAGTAAAACGAGAAACTACATGAAAGATTTTGTTTAAAGTAATGTTAAGGTTTAAGAATAAGCACACGGCTGGTCTTGCCTTATAGGACTGGTTCCCAACCCAGGTCCTTATGTTCTGCACATTGTAGTGTGTTTTCTGCTCTAACAATCTCAACTAAACTGCTTATTAACACTCTGAATGTGGATGTTAGAGCAGGGAAAGCACTACAAATTACAAGGTGGGGTATAAAAGGACCAGTGTTGGTGAAATGTGCCTTATTAGATGTAAACTAAATGTACATGCACCCAGATACAGGAAATAAACAGAATAGAACATAAAGATAGGTGTTGTTTTTTTAAAACTTTTTCAAACAACATACCAGAGCATTACTGCCATTCAAGAGGATATGATTTCCTCCAGAAACTCAAAGATTTGCTATTTGTTACCTAATTGCACATAAAACTGCCTAAATACAGTATATGATAAAAAAAATATAAGAGCATTTGTTATACTTTCAAGAAAACATACATCTTTTGTGATAACAAGAAATGCTAAAACAAATGACAATGGAAACATCTTAACATAGAGTCATTTAAAGTAATAAAGTATTAAACATAAAATATAGTAACATAATAGAATATAATATATAATAGAATATAAAGTAAATAAAATGAATTTTGCTTAAACATGTTAGCAGCTAAGAGATAACTATTATTAAAAATATTGCTTTTACTTAAAGATATGACTCAAAAATATTTCCAGTATCATAATGTTGGGTAATCACTGGTAAAATTTGAAACAAAACCAAGACATACATGACTTAATGCTTCATTAATACTGACATTAATTACTACCCATATAATTTACTGTATATATCACTAGTAGACACATTATATAAGATATTTTCACTAACAACTTATTAAACAAACCCTAAAAATGTGAAAATTGATGTACATTCACATATATTATATTATATTATATTATATTATATTATATTATATTATATTATACATTTCTTTCTTCTTGAGCACATTTTCCAATTCCCCGGAAATATTGAGATAAATTAGAGATATTTAGAGATGAATCTTTTAAAACGATAAAAGAACAGGAAGCAACGTTTTCATTGTGACAAGAATCCCAAGAACAAGGAATAGTCGGTTTACTTAAAGTACTACGTTACATCAAGATACAATTGTAGAACTTTTTTTTTAGTATTTTAATATATTAAACATTTCTAAATGTATTCTTACCAGGATTCCGAGCAAAAAACAGAACAAACAAATTAAAAACTCAACAAAAATGAATTAATCCAAAATATAAAATTTATCTCCAAAATACAAAAAACAGGTCTATTATTCAGTGCAAGCAGGTATTAGGTTGTAACTAAATATCATGCTGCATGTATTTTATAAACTAAAAGTTACAATAAAAATAATATCAGAATTTATCGTAAATAGCAACAGAAAGTTATATTTAAAATTAGTTTGACTTTGAATAGTGTTGTTTTAAAGGGTAGAAGTTGTACAGGTCCCAGACCCATCTGGTTTGCCTGACCTGGAGAGCTCTTCTGCCTCAAATCTTCTGCCTGCATCTCAATCAGCACTTTAGCATCAGCATCGAACAGAGAAATGAAAAGGACAGCATCAGGATCCATATTCATTAAAAAACAATGGGGGAAAAAACAGCATGGATTACAAAGAGGCTCCACTTTACACAAAGTGCTATTATCAGAGCCCATATTATCAAGTATTACTAGAAATTAATTAGTTAAAAATGTTTGAAATGTTTATTTTCACTTGGACTGTTAATACATAGTAAGTTAAATACTAAAATTGTTAGAGCTTTTTAAAATTGCACTTTGTAAAAAGCGTGACCAGCTTGAAGCTTGATTTAAAAAATATTACAATAACACACAAACTCTGGTGCAGCCCAAACGGATGTAATTACTATTAATCATAAAGTATTTGATAAAGATAATAATCAATTAGCTTAGCTTCCAGTTCCAGAGTTTCTGTGCTTGCACTCAACTTTTAAAATATAGATCCACCAACACACTGGCAGCACAAAGAAACTACACATTATACGAAAACCAGTAAAATATTTACAAAAAATGCCATCATTTTAAGAAATAAAAACATGTCACACTTTAACATAAGTTACAGGGTAAAAATTACATGCAATAACTTATGGGAAAACGAACAAGAATCCTGATGTTTAAAATGTATAAACTTATCTATTTAGTCAATTTAGGTAACTTGAAAGAGTTAAAAGAGGGTTTTAAATTCCTAAAATCATAAAATTGAACAGAAATGAAAATGAAAATTAGAACTAGAGCCATGATTTAACACTCACACAAATCACATACAATATCCCCGAACACTCACACACCCAAATATCAATCACAATTATACATACACTTATACAGACCTTCCACTGTTCACTGAACCAAGTTTCTTAAACCAAAGGCATTTCTATTTGAATACATCTCTACTAGATTTCCTCACCTTCTGAGTTTTGTCGTGAAGCCGCCCCTTTGAAGCGAAACGCTTGTCTAGCACGGCTACGGTCACCAAAGCTCAGGCTCTTGGGCACCTTAGAAGGACTGTCTTCAATATTATCTGCACTGGGAGAGCGTCTCAGAGGCTGCTGGCTTTGGGGTGAACTTTTTCCCTTTGTTCCTGAGCTTCTCGGGCTGGAGAACACTCGTTCTTTCAGACTAACCTTCTGACTGCAAAGGATAAAGGTATTGCGGTAAAGGTATTACTCGCAGGTACCAAGTGATCATTAGTGATGTTAGGATCGAGAATGACAGCAGTAACAATAAAGAGCAAAAAATATTTTTCTGGAACAAACTGTGAATAGAAATGCATGCTAATTAAATACAGTAGAAACATGTTCACTGTGCAAATTATACATTTTGTTAAAAATATATTTACCTTGGTGATGGCTCTGGTTGTGCCTCCTTCCTGTGTGAGAAAACACATATAAATATATAAGAGGATTCTTATCCATAAACTAATAAGTGATAATGAAATTCTCAACTATTATCTAACATGTTACCTAAAAGAAAGGCCAGATTTGCTCTTCAGATTTCTCAGCAGATCGAGCTGGTTAAGAGGGGGGATGAGTCTGCAAAAAATACACAACTGTTTTAACCACAGAGGTAATGTGTGTTGCCTGTCAATTTGTGTGCCTAAATACCATCTAATGATCATGCAAACATGGCAAAGTAAATAATAAATGTGTACACCATATTTCATTACGCTAGGTCGTGAGAAAGAGGAAGGCATGTTAAAAGGGCAATAACACACATCAATGTATCACATACAGATCTAAACGGCAAATTGTGTAAGAAAAAATGCTATGCTTAGTCTCCTGTCAGCCTGCCAGAACACAGTGTGCAGTGGCAGCAGGTGGAGAAACAATAAATCCATGGTGTGATCCAAGGTATAAATTTGAAAGCAGGATGAAAACAAGCCTGAAGTGTTAAAGATTCATGCTGAATTGTAAAAATTGAGGTGAGAAAATGTGGTGTATGTAAGGTCGAAGTGTGTACTGTATATGAATATGTACCACAGAAAGCTGGAGGTGTGAGTTACTCCTAGGGGGATGCAGTGCTACACACTTATGAGGCCAAAGTGTGGCTGCAGTGCTATAAAAGCTATAAAGGTCATATAAAAGATAGAAAAAAGCTGAAAATCTTAGAGAGAAGCATAAATATCAGCACGACTGTGATGATTTGCCACAGACACAAGGTTTTGGAGGTATTGCCCTTAGATGTATGTAAGTAATTGCCTGTGATTACTAGTGCTATTTGTGTTTAACAAATATTTATTGATTATTATATTTAGAATGTTGAAATTTTGTTGTAGGTTTTATATTGCTATGCATTCAGGTAAATGGCACTATATATGATTAACTGTATTTATATTTCTCTAACTACTAACATTTTCACAAAGTGTATATAAAAAGGATCACTAGAGTCAAAAAGTGTGTTTAATAACCTGATCTGGCTGGGTATAATATTGTGGCTATCATTCTTTACTTATTTGCCTTTTGGATGTTCCTTCAAAAGCTTTACTGCTTACTTTCATACTTTCCATTAAATAAATCTTATTCCAAGATGAGATTTTCCAATAAATGAATCTGGCTCCCAGTGACAACTTTCCAATAAAAGGAATCGATGTCGTGTGGACTAACAGTTATGTAGGCAATGACAGATGCCGTCCGTATGTTGTACGATGTTCTACTCAAGGATTTCCCAAAAGACTACTTGGTACCTTTAACAAATCATTAAAGCAAGGGTCTTCAATTTTATCCTCACAGGCCTGTGGCTCTAAACTTCCAGTACAACCAAGCAACAGCCTCACCTTACCCTCTTGTTTAATCAGTGCATTTTGGTTTCTAATCAACGATCATGTGTGCTATGTCTCTATTCTTTTTATATATTTGCATTTTCTTACTTTTGCTGCTGTAACAGTGAATTTCCCTATTGTGGGACGAATAAAGGTATATCTTATCTTATCTTATCTTATCTTATCTTACCTTATCTTAGGCTTGAATAAAAGCCTGCATCCACAGATTGAGGACTACTTCAGTAAAGAATTGAAGTTTTTTAGTCTCACAAAGTTTTCAGGAATGTGGGTTCCCGTGCCTCATTTTGTTATACTACAAAATACCCAATCATAGAAGTTATGAGTGTGGCAATTTTACTTCCAACATAATCACCTCAAAAATAAGGTCACATTCTGGATCAGTGCACACAGTGTATCGTTATCATCTGACACAAAGGAGGAATATACTGGGAATTAAATCAGGACAGTGAGGGGGTGCATGAGAGAGAGAGAGAGAGAGAGAGAGAGAGAGAGAGAGAGAGAGAGAGAGAGAGAGAGAGAGAGAGAGAGAGAGAGAGAGAGAGAGAGAGAGAGAGAGAGAGAGAGAGAGAGAGAGAGAGAGAGAGAGAGAAGGTGGAGTAAAGGAGACTTTTGAGATAGATAGAGAGACATTCTGTCAAGCATCATACCTGTACATAGGGACAGACACAGTTCTCTCATAATAGTCCCAGGTGGACTCCAGGTCTGTGCGTGAAAGATTGGTAGCATACACTCTCCAGGCTGCCTGAAAAGGCACGTCAAACAGAAGCTCATAACTCGCTCCCTCATGTCCCTCATGTCCGAAATTGGTCAATTTATTTTAAATACAATGTTTAATGCAAAATAAATCAAATAAAATACACATAAAATTATTTTTATGAAGTTCTATAAAAAAAGAAAACATTCATTATTAAAAAGAATCGGACATCTAAAAAGATTGTGTTTTGGTTAAATTTGCTGTGATGTTCAGCTCAGATGCCTCATATTTTTAAGCAAATCCTCTGCTTTTCTTAGCAGCCAAACATGTTTGTATTTAGTTTATCCATTACCACCATGCTTGCTTATTATGTGTGGGGAAAATGTAAAAATTCATTTGCTAAAAAATGAAAAAAAAAAAAATCTTTTAAAAATCTCAAACATAACCACAAATTTAAACAAAATTTATTTGTTTGGTTGTTTGTTTGTTCGTCCGTCCGTCCGTCCGTCCGTCCATTCATTCATTCATTCATTCATTCATTCATTCATTCATTTATTTAATAATTTTTTGCACCATCTTTGCACCAGTTCATCTTGTCCATACTTTAAACTTTCTTTGGACAACCACTCAGTAAAATATCGATATGTTATCAGTAATGAGAAGTTGTAGCTTCAGCCAGTCTTGAAAAGTGACAGCTTCTGTAATCATCTGTGAAGTGACTGACAGCAGTTTGCATCTCCACAGGAATTTGGAGTCAAGTGAAATGTTAAATTACACTTTTGAACCTAGGATACACACAACAAAAGACTGGATGATTGATGCATCTTTATTTCCATAGATAAAAACTGAGGATACTGTGCACTGGTTTCAACTCAAGTTACTTATATAAGGTTCCTGTTAGCCTATAATTTTAGAAGTTATAGGGAAATGTAAAGTATATCTGTATTTCTGTGAATCTGCTCTTTGTGACAGTGTACGTTGTTTAAATCACTGTGGAAATACAGTTAGTTTTGTTAGAATGTAACTTAATTCATTCATTCATTTTCTTCCGCTTATCCGAACTTCTCAGGTCACAAGGAGTCTGTGCCTATCTCAGGCATCATCGGGCATCAAGGCAGGATACACCCTGGACGGAGTGCCAACCCATCGCAGGGCACATACACACTCTCATTCACTCACACACTCACACACTACGGACAATTTTCCAGAGATGCCAATCAACCTACCATGCATGTCTTTGGACCAGGGGAGGAAACCGGAGTACCCGGAGGAAACCCCCGAGGCATGGGGAGAACATGCAAACTCCACACACACAAGGCGGAGGCGGGAATCGAACCCCCAACCCTGGAGGTATGAGGCAAACATGCTAACCACTAAGCCACCGTGCCCCCCTTAGAATGTAACTTATAATTGAAAAATCTTCTAGTGAACAAAATGTATATGCATGTGCATGATTTTTGAGCACATGCTGGCTAATTGTGTTCATATAATAGATCATCTTTTAGGTTAAAGAGGATGAACACCAAAACAGAGCATAAAACGTAAAAGATACCCTCTAACAGTGTAGCAGCTGTATAAGTATTTGTAAAAATCAAATTAAAATTATTTGGACATGGTACCATTGTGAATGTTGTGTAAATAACAGGGATATAAAGTATGGTTTACCTGAATGAGTCCTGCAGCTGGATTCCGTCGTTTCTCAAAATGTTTCTGTCGATGCTGCTCCTGGACTTTCAAGGCAAAGCCAGAGCCCAAGATTCCCTAGAAAGTACACAGGAGTGTATGCTTAGAACAGAACTTTATTCACAGAGCAAATATGACCACTGCAAATAAAAGGACCGCAGTGTCCATATTTGTTCAACACACAAAAAGTGTTAAATTTTGTGTTTTTTCTCTTCTCAGGCTTTCAGGAATCTTACAGCAGGCAAGGCAAAGAAGGACACGCCAATCAGGGTGAACGTAGCTGCAAGAAGACGTCCATTCCACGTTATTGGATACTTATCTCCATACCCTATTGTGGTCAGCGTGATCTAAAAAGACAGTAACATACATTTATATCTTCTTTGAACAATTACAGGAGTTACTACTATGTGCCATTAAGAGAAAAAAATGGTTGTATTTAATGAACAGAAGAACAGCTCTACTTTACATTCTACAATTTAGATGTTAGATCTGCATTTTCATGGGTGTGTGCACTGATACACACCATAAGAAATATGCCATATGCCCGATTATCCACAAGGCATATTTTTTATGTCAGGCTGAAACAGCATGAGCACTGTGGATGCAAGGTACTGTACCTAATTTAATAAGTTCCTGTGATGGAAAACAGTATCAAAACAGCATGAGTACTTGAGTGATTTTTATCTTCAAGAAGGAGTAGAATAAGCATTTTGGGCCATCTTGAGAGCTCAGAGCAAAACCTAGTTAAGAGTTAATACCAAAATTGTGCAGTGATCAGGGCAGAGACTGCAAAAACAAATATAAAAAAACCCAATAGAGATGTGACTCAGTTATAAGCAATTCTGACCATAATTCCCTAAACAGCAGAAAATAAAATGAAAAACAAATATCTGCCATTGCAAATCCAACAGCTTCCAATAGTAAATCCAACCAATGCAACATCTACTTTATCTAATAACATCAGTATGATAATATAATTGTCTTTATTAAAAAAAAAATGGAGAAGCTACACATGACAACATGGCCGGTCATACAATGTGATGTTGCTTACCAGACCCCACCACAGTGCATCAGCATAAGTTGCAAACATCTCATTGTCCTCCTTCTCAGCCAGATACACAAGGAAGGAGGCCAGGATCAGACACAGGAAGCCAATGTACCAAGCTGTGATCAGCTCCTGCCAAGGGCAAACACAACACAAACACATGCATACAATAAATATTCAAAGAAGCATAAAGTCAGAGAAAGAAGCATGCTTTATTTTGCTATTTTATTTCTTAATAAATGGTATGTAGTCAACTTTCTTTCTACTTTTAGATCATTTATGAAAGAGATTATTTTTAACTTTTTAATGAACACATAAAAATAATAAAATTGAAAAATATTAATATATGATACTGTTTTTTGTTCCATGATTAGAAATATCTAGTTACTCAACCAAACACTTGTGTTTTCTATTACAAAAAAAAAAGATAGAAAGCCCTCAGAGTCTACACAGGCCCAAAACTAAATCAAACTGAGGAGAAAATCAAGTTTATTACCTGATAATGAGCTTGAGATTCACCTTCTAATAAATTATTAATGTACTACAGTAAAATCAATCTCATCTGAGCCCAGAGCTTCTCCTAAATTTAATGTAATGCAATTTTCTAACCGACTCTCCCTAAAAGAGAACTGGAAACGTAGCCTGAGGTGAAAGCAAAAGCAAAAAATAAAGTCTGAAGAAAAACATGACAACACCCACACAATCAATAAGAACTGTAGCCTTTGGTAAGAACTTAGATATTACAGGAATTAGATATAATTATATAAGACCCTTATTACTGATGAACACTGCAGGGACTTTTTGATCACGTCCTGTACATCTGGCAAAAATGTTCTCATCGTTATGTTTTTTGCATGAGGCTAATTATTATAGCTAGATATCAAACTGGCAATCACAGTACAGTACGGCAGACTATATGCAGTGTAATAACTATGAGTTATTGACACACACTGGCTTATAGTCTCCTGTTTTAAATAAATTAATTAGGCAATTAAAGCTCCCAGGCAGAAAAAGGGAAATAGCATACAACGCATACTTCACTCTAACATTCCCTGTGAAGGCTATAGATGCACAGTACTTATCAGGAATAATAATGAGGCACCACAAAGTCATCAAAATCTTTATCATTGTGAGGAATGTGCTGTTAATGCTCTAGATCTGTCAGTAATTAGGGCTTTCACCTTGAAGGAGCCATTGAAATTGTGCTTGTCTCAGCACCTGAGAAAGTGGACAGTTCAGAGAAGGGTAAGTGACAAGAGCACAGCGCCATCCTGTAAGCACAGAAGAAACTGCCTATTATGTAACCCTGTTACAGGCTCATGATATAGTCCTTGAAATTGTGCTAAGTTGGCACACTCGTGTTGCGTGACATCCAGCTGGCACAAGTGGGAGTGACAGGATAGCTAGAAGGTTACTGAAGGTTAGTATGCTGGACTTGGGATTCCCCACATCAATCTGGCATGCTGAGATGCTAGGGCAGGGAGAGGAGAAAGGCAAATGTGCCAAAGATTTTTTTTTTATGGACATTGCTTCAAAACAAGTCATGTTCAATAATCTTTAGTAATAACTTTATCCTGGCCAAAGAAAGGAATACAACCTTAATGGGTCTCATTCACACCTATGGGCAATTTCCTATAGCCAGTCCACCTGTATTCATGTATTTAGATGGTTGGAAGAAACCACTGAACCTGAGAGAAAACCCACAGATACACCAGGAGAGCATGAAGAGAAACTCCACACAGATAAAAACCCAAACAAAGCGCCGAAGATTTATGAGGTGGCAACATAACCCAGTGTCCCAAAAGACTGTGGACACTTGACCATTACACCCATGTGATTGTTTCCCAAACTGCTGCCATGAAGTTGAAAGCATGCAACTGTAAAGAATGTCTTTGTATGCTATATCATTATTTTTTCTCTTCACTGGGACTAAGATGCTTCTAGCATGACAATGTTCATGTGAATAAGACTGGTCGGCGCTGTTTCTGTTTACTGTTTATTGTCTTTTGTTTATTGTATTTTTGTACTTTTTGTATGGTCTTGTAACTTTTTGTCTACACTGTCTTTTGTCCTGCACTGTCTTGTCTGTCTTGTCCTGCACTGTTTGCACCAGGTTGCACAGTTGACTTTATGTGGCTAAGACTACTTACAAGTCCTTAGCCCTGTTTTTGTTTTATGTAGCACCATGATCCTGGTGAAACATTGTCTCATTTCGCTATGTACTGCAACAGCTACAGTATATATTGTTGAAATGACAATAAAAGCTTCTTGACTTGGCTTGACTTGATCCATTGAAGACATGCTTTGCCAAAGCTGGAGTGGGAGAATGATGTCTTGACCTTAACCCATCTGAACATCTTGGGATGAATTAAAATGCAGGACCATCTCAATAATGCTCCAAATCCTAGTGGGAAACCTTCCCAGAAGAGTGGAGTTTATTAGAACAGCAGACAGGGACTACATGAGAAAAATAAGCTATACAAATAAAGAATAAATAAATAAATAAATAAATAAATAAATAAATAAATAAATAAATAAATAAACACTTAGCTGTAGTAAATACTTAAATCACAGCAACAATCTATTTTCTATCTATCTATTATAGTGCGCTAGACAAAGTGATATAAATGTTTCACTAAGAAAATAAAATAAAATGATTGGCATAAGAAACATTACTTTCAAAGTAGGGCTGTTAAAGTAAATGTGTTAATGTTATGTTGACGTTATGCATTTTAACACTATTCTTTGCTTAGCTTCCTTTTTTACCAAAACCTCATGTGACTGATTTATGGAACTGTAAATGGTCCATTAACCAGAGACTACTGGATATGGATGAGTAACCATATTTGCTTCAGGATTACAAGCCATTATATTAGAGAAAAGGAAAAAGAGATTCAGTCTGTATATGCAGAGCATAATGAATCTATCTATAATGTTAAGCACAAAGCTGCAATATACAAACAGTGCAGAACTAGCTGAGTGTGTTTACCTACATATTGTGAACCATCAAGATTAATTGCAGAAATGATTTGACAGCCCTAATGCATAGCCATAAAAACAGGTCAGATCCATTCATCCATTATCTGTATTCATTTGAGCTAAGAGGTAGTAAGAACATTTAATGTTAAAATACAAAATCTTTAAGACACCCCTTCCCCTCATCTATGATGTACTAGGATTTTTTTCTATAGTTTTTCAATAAGCCCCCTTGTTTATATATATATATATATATATATATATATATATATATATATATATATATATATATATATATATATATATATATGTACAGACAAGACAAAGCAATTTATTTGCATAGCACTCAAATGTAGCTTCGAAATATCTCTTCATTAAAACAGTTCTGGTTGTCACTGTTCACTGCCACAGGAATATCATAAGACTTATTCATATTCCAGCATCATATTCAAGCAGGCCTCCAGGTTGTTGGTTATTTATTAAGTGTATTGGTTGTTTAAAAATAGCAAGACTGTTGCATCACCAAGACTGCAGCGTCTGCATACTGCATGCAGGCTACGGTTTTTGAATGAGAAGCAAAGTGCTGAGGCGTCAACTCAGAAAAGCCAGTGCTCAAAATGTGCTGATCTAAAAATAGAGCTGGGTCTACTGTATGTGTGGTGGGAAAAAATGGGTTTAGATACAGTGATAGCAAGAATGTAACCAAAAACTGCTTATGAGAGATTGAGAAAATGACCTAAATATGTGAACTTTATAAAAACTGCATAACTCTACAGTATATTGAGGGTTGAAGAAAAAAGTTTACATTGGTGTTTTAGACACTTTGTTATTTTATTATGTAAAGACTGGTCTAATATGCAAACCTAGTTTGACCTTAAAATCCTACTATACATAAGAATATATTTCCAATATTATAAGAGACTCAAAAAGCATTATTATTATATGATCTGTAGATAAACAAACATGTTCTCATTGGCTTTTATTGGAGCTATACTGCTCGCTTGATCCCAGTTTTAAAACAAAAAACTAAAGTGGCCAGGGGTGGTTCTACTGAAGCCCTTTTTTTAGGATGGCTTCAGCCCCCCTGTGTGATCTCAGCCATAATTTTTACTTTCATAAATAAACAATAAAAATTACGTTAAAATGCAGGACATGTCGTCGATGGGAAAGAAAATTATGTATCAGTTTGATCCAAGAGCGATTTTTTTTACTTTGCGTTTACGCGCGTGCGTTGTAGTCTTTCAAAAGTGCGTCTTCAGCCGGCTGCTTTATTTGAACGGAGAAGCACAGGTACGCGCAGCGTGCACGCGCAGTCAGAGCTGGAGGCGTTTATCTATAACGTTAATCGGCGGAAACGGCAACCAAAAGCAGTGAAATTTCACTATTCTTATTACCAGAGTTGATAGCACAAACAAAATATTAATGCAAACAATCCATTCGATATTAAATAAAAATAACATTTATTGATTTGTTCTTCGTCTTGTGAATATTTGTTTATTAATGACTGCATTCATTGGACACACAGTTAGTAGAGAATGCACGTATACATGAACTGATTTGATTCAAGACTGGCATCATTACATCATGCATAAAATTTTGGTGTCCACTTTTGGCATTTTAAATAATACCATAACCTTTGGCTTACTGTGTAGTCATATAATATATAATATAAAACTCTTTTTGTTTTAAATTCTCACTGAGGGCTAAAACCCCTAAAGATGAAATCCTAGAACCGCCCCTGACAGTGGCAAAGACAATGCTTAATTCTGATTGTTGGTTTAAACAATCAAATTTGATTTAATGGGGACACGACATACCACCTGTAACGAGGCGGAGTCGTAAGGATCCATTTGCAGCGTTTATTCAAATAGGCAGAACAGACAGGCAGGGTCAAGCACGGCAAGCACAACGTCAGAGAAAGGCAGATCGGAGTCGAAGAACAGGCAGGAGGTCAGGCAGGCAGCAGAGGATCAGAGAAACAGGATCAAAAACAATCAGAACAGACAATCGGGAAACGCTCGGAATGACTGCAGAAGCAAGTCGAGACTTCGCAATGAGACCAAGTTCGTTTTCTTATTTAAGCGCGGATGGAGAACAGCTGGCGCCATGATTAGGTTGAGCGGGGTGTAGTGGGAAGTGTAGTCCGGAAGCGCTTAGTATTATAATTAGACGATTCTCTCCGTTGTGAGTGCGGAGGTGAGGCAGGTGTGCTGATCATGACACCACCCCTCTCCCAAAACCTCTTTGATGCAGCATAAGCCCAAAAGACTAGAGTGTATTTATAGGATATAAATCATACTGACCTTTTGCCTGTAGCTTCCATTAGGTAAAAGAAAGCACACATGCTAGAGATGGGGAGATATCAGGGATCATTCGGTAATGGAAGGTCTGTAATTATATTAGACTGACATCGGCAGAATAGCGAATCAGTTCTTTGAAAGATGTATACTTGATTAAATGTAATGTGTTTTTACTGTGGACATTTTGACAGCATCCTGATGTTGACCATCCACCACATCCCCTAGGCAAAATCTTACCCATCCTCATGTCCACTATACCAGCCTTTTGTCCCTACAGTAGCTGTCATCCACACAGATACTTGTTAAATAGGATGCGTAATTAAAAAAAAAAAACATGCTTGGCTCTGACATTCTGTCATGCCCCCAATCCAGTCTAAAGGACAATTAATCAGCATATTTAACCAGTGTGAGAGAGCGCTGAGATAATCCATCCACCTCACAGGTGTGGCATAGGAAGATGATTAGACAGCATGATTATTGCAGAGATGTGCCTTAGACTGGCCACAATAAAAGCCTACTAGAATATGTGAAGTTTTTATCACACATCACAAAGCCACAGATGTTGTAAGTTTTGAGGGAGCATGCAATCGGCATGCTGACTGCAGGAGTGTCCACCAGAGCTGTTGCCCATGAATTGTATTTATTTACCAAAAGCCATCTCCAAAGGCGTTTCAGAGAATTTGGCAGTACATCCAGCCGGCCTCAGAACCGCAGACCACGTGTAACCACACCAGCCCAGGACGTCCACATCCAGCATCTTCACCTCTAAGATCGTGTGAGACCAGCCACCCGGACAGCTGCTACAACAAGCAGTTTGCATAACCAAAGAATTGCCGCACAAACTGTCAGAAATTGTCTCAAGAAAGCTCTTCTTTGGGGTCTCGACCTGACTGCAGTTTGTCATCGTAATCAACTTGAGTAGGTAAATGCTCACATTCGATGGCGTCTGGCACTTCTAGATGTGTTTTTCACAGAGAAATCCCAGTTTTCACTGTACAGGGCAGACAGCGTGTATGGCGTCATGTGGGTGAGCGGTTTGCTGATGTCAACGTTGTGGATCGAGTGGCCCATGATGGCCAAATGCACAGAGATACCGTGATAAGATCCTGCGGCCTATTGTTGTGCCTTTCATCCATGACCATCACCTCATGCTGCAGCATGATAATGAATGGCCCCGTGTTGCAAGGACCTGTACACAATTCCTGGAAGCTGAAAACATCCCAGTTCTTGCATGGCCAGCATACTCACCGGACATGTCACCCATTGAGCATGTTTGGGATGCTCTGGATCGGCTTACAGTATACGACAGCATGTTCCAGTTCCTTCCAATATCCAGCAGCTTCGCACAGCCATTGTGAAGAGGAGTGGGCCAACATTCCACAGGCCACAATCAACAAACTGATCAACTCTATGCGAAAGAGATGTGTTGCACTGCGTGAGGCAAATGGTGGTCACACCAAATATTAAATGGTTTTCGGACACATTCTAACAGGATGAGGTACGCAATACAAATTTTTGATGAATTCTATAAGTCTATATTGGTTGACATAAGCCAGATTAACCCTTTAAAATTTTCTAGACATATAGTGGAAACCTTGAAAGTTTTATTTGAATCATTTATTCATTCATCATGAATAACTGGTTTATCTTGTTGATCTTTTACCTTTATCCAGGAACACTAAAACTGTGAGACAGCAATGCTACCTGCTACAGCACTGTGAACCCTTCTTTGAAACAGCTCAACCAATTCGGATGAGAAACCATTGTCTATTCACACACTTTGCAGTTTCTGTGGTGATAGAGCCACTTAGTTTATGAGTCATGTTCAGTGCTGTTGATTACCTTGCTGTGAGCATAGACAACAGACCCCAGCAGTTTCCAGGTTCCTCCACGACGATCCATACGAATCATGCGGAGGATCTGGAGGAAGCGGAGACTTCTGATGGCTGAGGTGGCAAATACATTGCCCTGTGTACCGGCTGCCAGCACTGAGATGGAGGCTATTAGCACCATGATGTCTGTGGTATACGGAAAACCAAAAGTGATTATGGGTCACTCAGGATTTCATGGTGTGAACTGTTCTGAAAATAGTAAGAGACGATAATTTTGGATTGCCTGCCTTGGCGCTTCTGTGCTGGTGTAAAGCTACAGGACTTTAACAAATTATGTGTAAATACTGAAGAAAGTAATGCAGTTCTATATTGGTTATATTTATTTGTGGAAAGTGAATTTAAATGGATCGACAACATGAAAATATAATTTCTATTTAAACAAAAAAAATTACCACTCAAAAAACATGTATTGCAATGAACATGTATTGAACTTCAAGACTTGCTTCATGACCTTTATTGCAATAATCCTCATATTAATATATCAGTTTATATATAATAATTAATTTTCTTACCTATGACGCAAAAAGGTTTCCGCGCAAATTTTAGCCTGCCTCTCCATCCTCTGTATCGGCAACAACATCCTGCTGACCAGATTCTTACAATGTATTCAACGCCAAACACCACGATCGTTACAATTTCCTTTGCGCACACACACAAACACACACACACACACACACACACACACACACACACACACACACACACACACACACACACACACACACAGAGGAAGACAAACATCAGCAGGTAACATAGCTGTAATGTATAAAATATTGTTTTACCTACACTCACTGGCAACTTTAATAATAACAATTTCACCCATTCACTTTCATGTAATTATTGAGACAATTTTGTCAGAAACTCAATGCATAAAATCATGCAGATACAGATTAAAATTAGCATCATGTATTGCTCACAGCAAAAATCAGAAAGGGGGAAAAACTTGAGCTCTGTGACATGAGGCATGTCGGCACGGTTGTTGCTACCAGGAGTAAATATTTCAGAGACTTCTGATCTCCTGGGATTTTTAAACATGCAATAGTCTCTAGAGTAAAGGAAGGCTACAGTAAAAAGAAAAAGGAAAAAAATACCCATGTTACCACTTCTATAAACGCGGAACAGGAATCTGAGGCTTAGTTTTTGATGTTAAAGTTGCCTGTGACTTTTACAATAATCAATCATAATGAAAAAAACAGATGTATAATCAGATTCCATACCAGTATGTACAAGGCATCCTCAGAGCTCTTTTCATACTCCCTGATGGTTGAGAACACAGACAGTACCAAACAGGAGAACACCAGCAAGAACCTGAAAGAGAAAAGAATAGCCTTGTTTCACTGAATCTGTAGGATAATGAAAGTGAATCAGAGCTATTATGATCCTCTCCATATTTGCTATTTCACAGATTATATTGTATGCAAGACACACACCTAATTAAACATAATTCAGTTAGAGTCTTGATCAAAAGACGTAACAAATGGCCTAAATGAGATTTTTTTTTACACAGCAGGAGGCTTGCTGCAGTTAGTAAGATTTCCTGAGAGATTAAACCAGATTCAGACAAAAGTGCTGAGCTGGTCAAAGCAAGAGCAATGCGAAAGACATAAGATCCACTGCAGGATATCAGACTCCCACAAACACTCTCTGTTTCTTCTCTATTGACATGTGAGCCAATCTCTGTGAAAAAGACAATGCTGCGTATTCACATAAAAGCCATAATCTGATCAATTAGCAGGCTACTCAGAAGCAGAGTACACAACACTGATTCAGAGATTAAACTCTGCCTGTAAAATATTAACCAGTCAGGTTATAACTCACATGTAAACCAATAGATATAATTCACAATAACACAAATATAAATACTTACATACATACATACATACATACATACATACATACATACATACATACATAAATTTAGATGAAAGCCACATATTTTGTGTGTATGAACAGTCTGTGGTACTGAAAACATTAGTCAGGAAGAAATGAACCTAGAAAATTAAAACCGTAATGCAATGAATATTCTTTATCTGAGTAAAAACTATTCTTTCACTATTTCACTTTTGCGAATGTAATATAACTACAACTCCAGCCAAAATTAAAAGCACAGCTCCTGAGTGGTGTAATCATAAAGTGTTTTATCTATCATGAGATAGAGAGAGAGAGGTCAAATCCAAACAATGGCACATCTATCAGTGGTCGTGGAGCCAAGTGAGTAAAGTTGGCCATGGTCTCTGGGTGGGATAGATAGTATACACTCTCACCCCTGTTTATCACAGCAGTACTAGCTGGTAACAATTCAGTGGCTTTACCTTTCTCAGAGGAGGCACACGTTAGCTTTCACCTTCCTCAGTTGGTAGCTTTTGTGCCCAAACTGGCTGAAAATCGGGAGGTGAAAAAAGTAAAAGAAAGAAAACTAGAACATTAAAAATATGTCTTTTTTTTATCTATATATTAATTTCTGCCATTTTCTACTAACTAGTAATATCTCCCCTATCATGTAATAATTTTTAACTGGGGACGCTAAGGACTAATAAATACTGCCCTCATGCTACTGTATGTCAGTAGGCAGCTGATCACACACAATCAGAGCTATTCTTCTCCTCTTCTGCACATATGAGACATTGTATACAATTGGTTAGTATTGCTCTATGTCTGACGGGGGAGATACTCCTGCCATCCTACTTTCCTTTATCTTTACTTAGCAGAGCTAAATACACTATGTCTACATGATTTCATATTAAATATCATGTTTCAGTAAGCTCTGCATAGTTGAGAACAAAATATGCAAAGAAAACATATACAGACAATGAAGAAAGAGAAAGAAATGCAAACATACAGTACACACACTCACATAGTGCACTCTCATGATAAGCACAAACAGATGAAACAATAAGACTTTGCTTAAACAGCCTTGTGGACAAAATCATTAAGTCAATAAATCAGTATGTGGAACTTAATAATAAAAAATAATTTATTTCTGCAAAAGAAAACTTCATACACCTGTTTTCAACAAGTCTCTGAAAAATAAGATCACATAAGGTGACATTTATATATCAAATTAAACTAGAACCCTTAGTAGTGTCTACAGCAATGCAACGTCACACACACATCCAGGCTGTCTGATATGACATTTCACTCCGCTGAGTCTGAATTGTCTGCTTTTTTCTCTAATCAAATAATCCACAGTTGCTGTTGTGTCTCTACAACAGCTTTTAGCTTTCAGTTTTGTATTTCTGCTTTGTGTGGTTCACATTACTGATCGAAGATTTGTGTTTTGACCCAGCAAACAGATATTCTGTCCAGAAGATTAGATGACACATCGAACCTTCGATCCAAAGCAAGAGAGAAAGGTCAATAGCCCAGGAGGCAGAAAGAAGAGAAAGACAAATATTTTCTGTTATTATTTTAGTTTAATATTATTGAAAGTAAAAATCTCTCCAATTTTCATTAGCACACAGTACATAAGAATAAACATACCAGTCAAAAATGTAGCCACAGTTTCTCATTTGTGTGTGTGTGTGTGTGTGTGTGTGTGTGTGTGTGTGTGTGTGTGTGTGTGTGTGTGTGTGTGTGTGTGTGTGTGTGTGTGTGTGTGTTTTCTATTTTAGAATATTAATTGAACACCTCAAATAACATATATGGAATTTGACCACAAAAATTATTTAATGTATTCTTGCTTCTCAAACTAAATTACATTTTTAACAAGTAATACAATCATGCTTTAGTAAACATTTATACATGAGTATTAACCTCACTATGTATGTTTGAGAGGAAATATAAGAGAAAATACATAAGCCTTTAGGACAATAAAGCCCAGGTTCCCGGCACAAATTATTCTTGCTAAGCTGTTTAGTGTGAGGTGAAACAAATATGTAAGTTACAAGAATGACAAAAAAGAGGAAGGAGACCTAATATGTAATATTCCAGTTTGAGCTTGATGGCCACTGCTTAGGTTAAGCCTTTTTTTTTTTAAATCTAAAAATGATCTTAGATGGCTCTCATTGAACATTTTCTACCCATTGCTATGGAAACAGAAACATGTATTGGCACTACTGAAAAAAGAGTTTATATTTTATGTACACGTGAGCCTGAAATCTCATTTTCATAAGACAACCTATATTATTTGTGGCAGACAATTTGGTGAAGATCAAACTCAATTAGTTAGTAAAAAGTAAAAATAACATTTGCATAAGTATTATATATTGAATGCCGGAGCAGCTTCTGACTGATCTGGATTGATCTTGAATATTGGATTGTTCACATTAACATTAAAACTCACAGTGACAATGTACACTACAGGGAAATAAAACTGTAAAACTGTAAATGAGAGAAAACCTGAAAGCTTGATTCAAATTAAATTAGAAGCATCATTTGTCTTTTCTAGTGTTCTGTTTTGTGGGGGATTTCTGATCAACAAATGAGGTTCCCCTCCTTAAGAGCCATAATATTCCTAAATAGTAATGATTTCTTTTAAATGGAGGTTACTGTGATCATCCCAGTAATCATATTCTTAAGACTTACTGGTATCAGTTCTTTTTCTTTCCTCATAGATGGAATGTATCTGATGTAAGCTGGTGTAAGCTCACATTATCGATTACCACTAAAAGAGCATTATAAACATATGCTAAGTTAATTTATTATTTAATTAAAAGCATATTATATCACCATTGTATAGAACTCTTTATGTTGATTTATGCCGTTTATACTGATAAATAGATGACAGCCAAAGATGCTTAACCTATTTTCCACTTCTGCTCTTTTGTTCTGCCTGCACCAACGTATTCCCTCTATACACCTGCCCCAAGCTTAAGCTAATGTGGCCTGACGGCCTGGAGAAAGCACTCCCTTACTCAGCTAAAGCTGAGATAGATAGAAGAGCAGAGAGGAGAGGAGAGGGAATGAGAGTTGTCTAAGGAAAAGACTGAGCACCGTGTGATGTGAAACAGAAGATGGAAGAAAGATATGGGTTCTGAGACAAAGTGCAAGGTTGTATCAAGGAGAAGCACAAAGAGAAGGAGATAAATTAGACAGAAAAACAGCCTAAAACTAATAGATCAAATTAAAAATGTAACATTACTAAGATCCATCTATCCATTTTCTGTACCGCTTACCCTACACAGGTTACAGGACACCTGGAATTTATTGCAGTGGCACAAGGCAGAGGACACCCTGGACAGGGTTCCAATCCATTGTAGAACACAATCACACACAGGACAGAAACAGAAATTGAACACCTAGACCAGGAGAAATGAATCATGCTCGCTACCACTATGTCATCATGCTTCTCCACTATTAAGATAATTATATTTGCATGTAGCAGACACCTTTAACCTGAGCAACTCACATTTTATCATGTTTCAGTAAGATCTGCTGGCTGATTGGTGGTCCTGGGATTTGAAGTCACAACCTCCCGATTGGTAATCCAACCCCATAACCACTAGGCTACCACATCCCCATATTTAAAACAATATGTTCACTTTTTTAAAAAAAAATTTGAAACATTTTTAAAATGAGTTTTTTATGTTGTTTTTTTAAGTCATTTTATTGGGTTATTTGCAGTCTGTTGTGTAGTTTTTATGTAACACATCCGCTAGCATGGTGACTGCTAGTCACTAGCACACTGGTCAATCAGAGGTTAAGGTATTAGGTATTAAGTTAAGTAGTACATTTAAATCACAGGGGCATCAAGTTGCCACTTATGGGATTTGAGCAAGACCCTTAAAAATGCCTAGTTGTATATATATATATATATATATATATATATATATATATAAAAGATTATAAGTCGCTTTGATAAGTTTGCTGGCAAAATGCTATAAATGTACAATGTAAATGACTAGTTTACTCCCCGTGTGCTCATGCCTTAAGATATACCATTACATGTGTGATTTTATCCTTTATTCACACATTCAAGAGTTTATCCCAATACATTTACTCTCTGCATTCACAAAGCATATGTGTCAAAAGGAGTTTGGGTTGTTAAATGCAGCTTGGAGAAACAGATAGCTAATATGAGTTCCACTGTGTCCTGCGCACAGAAAATATATGAAATGATCATTTTAAACAAGTTAGAGACAATATCGACAGTGCAGATGTGACTGCTACTACTACCAAGAGTTTCTATCTAGAAGACAGGTCACTCTTTAAACCAGCTGTTGATTTATCTGTGATTGAATCTCTTTTTTCTAAACGAACCATTCCTTCTCAGAGAAGCTCCAGCTCTAGTGGCAAAATGTCAAATCCTTTTAATGAAATAAAGCTTAGTACCCCTTTAAATTTCTTGATGACATAAGAATGTAGTTAAATTATAGACATACAGTGTGTGGATACACACAATGTTTATTTTAGAAATCCTGACAATGTCATTTTACTTATTTAGCTAGTGTTAGCAACATAATGGCCAGTTAGCAACATTATGGCCAGTTAATTAGATTTGTTTTGGTTCCTATTAATATCTAATAAAACATTAAAGCAAAAAAAGGGAACAAACCAAATACTAAGAAATACTCTTAGCATCTAATTTAATCTAATAAGATTCTACATTCCACTCACATTGTTGCCAGTAATAATAAGTGTAATGAAAAAAATTGTATAAAATTACTGTAGAGAACAATAGTGGAAAATTTTGAGCTCATAAATCAGGTTTTTAATAATTATAATCACTCACCCAAAAGTAAAACACATACGTATTAGAAAATATTCTTATTCATCTCTAATAGCCACCTTTACTTTTGATTACAGCATTAGAATTACTCTGCAGTCATAAAACTAATGCTTTAACATCTGTGCTTATTACAGTATTCAGTAAAAACTGTCTAAAACATGGAGTGTTTTGAGTTTGATGTGACACATGTACTGTAGTCATTCAAGTGTGTACTGTACTTTTCCTCCCAGCCCTACAAATGAGTATGTGATGATGCGTGCCTTCACAGTGGGAATGCTGAGCTCACTCTTGAGTTTCTCTGGACTCATTTGATATTAATGAGTTTCTGCAGTAGTAATTGATGAGCACTTGCTAATTTGAGTATGCCTATAGATGTCAGCTAGCATGAAGTGTCTGGATTTAAAATGGCACCTTCTCGTTTCATATATGCTCTCTCTCTCACACACACACAAACACACACTTATATTTCCCTGTTTGTTTGCTGTTAAGTAGTGGACTAAAGCCCCGGGGCTGATTCAGTCTCGTCTCCAACTGATCCGACTAATTACATCTAATTACAAAATAATTATTTTAGACAGTCAATATATGCCAGTAAATCCAAGGCTCCTACTGCATTTTCCAATTTGTGAAAAGAAGGCCAGCACAGATATCCTATGTTGAAGGTCACTGAACTTTGTGAACATGAAGCTCAATGATACTTACAGAAAAAATGGTAGATTTGTGGGTTGTGTGTTCACCACTTCAAAATAAAAGCTATAATGTGTCAATGGACGCTCTCATTAAGACTTTAAGAAAAGAAAAGAAAAAAGATGGTTTGATATCATAAACTTGAAAAAATTGTGTAATTTAAAAATATTTGTAAAATAAACATTTACCAAAAACATTATTAAGGAAAAAGGGGGTATATAAACATTTCCAACCCCCCACTCTTGGGCTGTGATGTAGATGTGTACACCACATTAGAGTTTCTGCAGTCTTACACACAAAGGAAAGAGTCCATCTTTCTCATAAATTTGCCAAATTTGTATAGGAACAACGTAAATAAGTCAGAATCTCAGAAATCACTGAAGCTATCCAATTATACTTTCACTGCAGGTATTGTGAAAAGCCTACAAAAAACAGTAACTCAAAAGCTATTTAAAACATCTTTGAGCATCTCACACTTATAAACTGTCTCTGGAGTCAATAGGATGATTGGGAGAACACTGTGACTGTTTATACAGAGATATTTCATAAGAAATCTCTATCTCTCTACTATCCGTACACAAAGTGTGTGTTTCCAATGTCAGACAGTTTAACACAAGAACTAGAGGACAGGTCCAGAGGTTATTGCAGGTCAAAAAGCTGGTAAAATATTCCTTTATGCCACCACTCTAGAGACTATTACACCATTAGCTACTTAGCAATGTTTGTTTTTTCACATTAATGAATTAAAAACCAGAAGCATTAAGCTGCTTTTGTGGTTGCAATAAGGTTTACCCCATAGGACACACACACACACACATGCACAAACACACACAGTGGCTGTGTGATTCAGATTCAGCTCTGCTGCCGAGTATATCAACACTCTAATCTAAAAACAAGGAGGGACAGAGTGGTTTTGTGTATACTACTACACCCAAAGCTGAACAAACACAACAGAGAACAAGCAAAGCAATCGGAGCAATACAATCAATTATATCATCCTTTCATCCTTTCTTTGGGCAAATTATGTTCAAATAGTATATGTATTGTTGTATATAACAATATACTCTCACCTTCCACTTCAATATGAACACCTGTCCACCTGCACATTCATGAAGCTATCTAATCATTTAATCATGTGGCAGTAGAACGATGATATACGTCAAGAGTTTCAGTTAATGTTCACATCAACATCAGAATGGGGAAAAAGTGTGATTTCTGTGACGTTAATCATGGCATGGTTGCTGGTACCAGATGGGCTGGTTTGAGTATTTCAGAAACTGATCATCTCCTGGGATTTTCACACCCAACACTCTTTAGACTTTGTTGGCTATGAAAGAAAGATTTCAGAACACACACTGCATTGCAGTTGTCTGTGTATTAAGCTGCATTGCAAGTCAAAGTGCCTGTGTTGACCCCAGTCCACTCCCGAAAACGGCCTACAGTGGGCATTTGAGCTACAGAGCTGGACCATGGAATAATGGAAGAAGATGCCTGTACTGATGGTCCAAATCACATTTTATAACATGTGGACGTCTGGGTGCGTGTTCGTTACTTTCCTGGATATGAGATGTCACCAGCATGGGTGTGGGAAGAAAACAAGCTGACAGAAAAAAGTATAATGCTTTGGGCAATGATCTACTAAGGGAAACCTTTGGTCCTTCCATTCATGTGGATGTCACTTTGACACACACCACCTACCTAAACATTGGTTCTGACCAAGTACCTTATCACACTGAACAAATTATTCAGGAATGGTTTTAGGAGCATGACAAAGAGTTCAAGGCATTGACTTGGCAAGCATCTGTGGATATGTGTTGGGCATTCAAGTCTGATCCATGAACTGTAATGTTATGTGTCTACGTATACAGTTGTGCTCTGAAGTTTGAAAGAAATTGTTAAACATTGTTTGGAAAATATGACTGATAATGCAAAATATTTTTTTCTTATTTAATGATCTCTTATGTTTTGGGGCTGTCTGAGCTCCAGTGGAACAGGGAAGTTAGTGAAAATTAAAGGCGGAAAATGGAAGATTGTACTGACAGACATTATCCATTATTCAACATGAAAGCTGCACATGGGAAGCTCTAAGATGTTCCAACATGACAATGATCCAAAGCACAAGGCAAGGTTGACCCTCCAGCGGCTACAGCAGAAAAAGGTGAAGGTTCTGGAGTGACCATCACAGTCTCCTGACCTCAATATAATTGAGCTACTTTGGGTAGATCTCAAACGTGCAGTTTGTCAAAGACAAACAAAAAAAATACAGGAACTGGAGTTATATTGCCAAGAAGAATGTGCATCTATACCACCTGAGAGAATTATGGAGCTCATGCACAATTATTACAAAATACTGCATGCCATCATTAATGCTAAAGGGGCAATACACAATCATCAGAACAAAAGGTATGCAAACTTTTAAACAAAGATTATTTCCTTATTTTCTTCTTTGTTATGTTTTATTTGATGATTGTGCTTTTTTCTGTCATGCCTTACATTTAACGTGAGTCCTATGAGAAATAAAATACGTTTTTTTGCCTTCTCACTTTTGTTTTCTTTTAAAAATCTTGCAAATTCTCCAAAGGTATGCAAACTTTTGAGCGTCACTGTACATATGAACACTTTCCTACATGCCACCCAGCTTTGATTTTTACTAACATGTATTAGCTACCACTCTTTCATCACACTGACTATGTGAGTTTAAATTGTGGAGATTTTACACTCTGCTCACTAAACACCCATTACCTTCAATCTCATCCTACATGATTAAGTATACATTATATTACATGGCAATTGAATCACTGAAAATGCACTGTGTGCACTAGATGTTATCATGTTTCTCAATTAGAGTCAGCCGGGCCAGCATATGCAGGACAGCATTGGGCCCCAAACGCCACCAACAATAACATGTGCTTGGCTCACTAAGATGAACCCTGGCTGGTAAAGCAAACAAAGGCAATCCACTTTGGAGTGTTGCACCATCAGTGAGACATGATCACCAAAGCAGTTTCCCTTACAGGGAAACATTATTGGGGAGCATTGTGGTATCATTGTGGTAATGAGCACAGGATGTGTGTCACCTCAGAACACATTAAGCAGATGAAACTGAGGGATGTCCATCTGGCCTTGAAGGACGTCTTGTGATTTATGAGGCATGTTGAGTTACTAGTTCAATACCATGATGGTCAGCAATATCAACCATTAGAACAGCAAGTTTGAGAGGCCTTTTCCATTTTCCACAGAATATTTTAGATAAGATAATATAGACCTTTATTCGTCCCACAATGGGGAAATTTCTATGTTACACTCACTCTCACTCACTCACTCATTTTCTACCGCTTTATCCGAACTACCTCGGGTCACAGGGAGCCTGTGCCTATCTCAGGCGTCATCGGGCATCAAGGCAGGATATTCTATGTTACAGCAGCAAAAAATATATATATATATATAAAAACAGTAAAGAATAAAGACATAATATAATATACATAATATACAAAAAACAAAAATTTATAAAAAGAGTAGTGGTTACACTGAAGACATATTGCACATAGGTAATATTGCATATTTCAAAATTTTTGTTATTGCACATGTTGAAAATACTTTGTTATTGTTATTTCTATCCATTGTTTGCACTATTCAGTGCACTGCATCTGCTGGGGCTGTACAGCAATGACAGATGACAAATTTATGTACTGCCCGATTTCAGAGATGAACTTTACTTCAGGAACCACTAGCGATTGGCATGTCTACATCTTTGTTATAGATGTATGTTATCTCTGAAAATGACATCTTTTCTAGGAATCACTTCTGCAGAAAAACAGATTTGTTGGTTGTCAGATGATACTGGGGTGACATTGTGATTAACTTTGTGGACTGATTCCTGCCCAAAGTCATGTCACCCAGCTTATGAGTCTGTTGACTGATATTGTAGCTCATTATTAAAGTGAGCATGCAAAAGGAGAAAATCTTTCTGTTAAACCTAACACTTACGTAAAAGCAGTTGTGGGAACAAGCACAGGTGAAGGTTAAATATGTCTGTTTAATTATTATGTAAATGTCTGTCTCCAATGTTAATTAACTGAAATATCTTCTGGCAATTTATAATTTTTTTGTAATTAAACAAACCAATGCATTTTTTAATATTAAACAGAATATTACAAAACAAAAAATTACTCACATTATTGGGCCTGAAGCTTGAAATCAAACAAAGATAAAAAGGGTTTCTCTTTAGATCAGTTGGTAAATTCTCCTTTAATTTCCGAGGGTAGATTATCCAAAAACTTTGGGGTTACAACCTTTTCATTCTCATGAGTGTACCTCGAAGTTGCTATATTACTATTGACCAAGAAAACTAAATGGAGACCAATTCTATATTGCATTACAGCAGGATGAGAGAAAATCACTACTTGCTCAGTACTAATCTGGGTAATCTAAACAGGAAGAATGAAGAAAGAGATTCATGACAGGATCTCCAGCACCAAGTTTCTGTCACATCCTGTTTTTATTATATCGTTGGCAGCTATCCAGGTGATTCCATTATCCCTGATTGGATAGCTAGGACAGGTAAAATAAAGAACACAACAAAAGCTATAATGAGTCTCACTACTGCCCACTATCCAGGGATTAGTATTACACCAGTAACCAAGTATTACACCAGTTGGCTATGTCATCAGTCATGATTTGAGTAATAGAGTACCAAAAAATACACCAGAATAAAACAAATTCAAAAGAATAGTTATAAATTAAAAGGAGTGGGGATCTCAATTAAAAGGAGTAGCAGAATCATACTGTAAGCCTCAGCAAAAAGCTTAAATTAATTGGATAGTACACTGACTAATCTTAAGGAAATCGTTAGGAAATAGAGATTTACTACTGAAATCCGACTGTCAGAGCAAAGGGGACACCTATGAATCCATACAGGAGACAGGAGACAGCCATTTCTTTTTTTGTTCATCCATCACTCATCTATCTACCCATCCATCTACCCAGCTGTACATCCACCCAAGATTTATTGCAATAGCATTGGCAGGATACATTTGACTGACACACTGGCTAACAACATGGACTGATGATATGTGGTGAGCTCAATACAAATCAGCGCTGCCCTTCCGTAGCTTAATGTTACACAAAGAGCTAATGTTAGAGGCCTTAGTTCACACTTGGCCTAATGCTTGCATCCATTTCATAGATGATGTCAGTATCTCACTGTCTAATATTGTTGTTGTTGTTATAATCTGCCAATCAAAGAAATCTTACAGAAAGACAATAACATTTTCCTTGAGACAAAACAGAGAGAATGTAGTCTGTTATATAATAATATATTTGAAGCCATAGCTCTAGGGAAAGACTGTAACTAAATTATGTTTATTATGATACTACTTATGAATCAGTCAATAAAGCCCAGGGCCAAGAAGGTCAAACTCCAAATAGCATCAAGTTACAAAAAGAGACATTATTGGGTCTGCAATAATGTGAGCATAAAAAAGAACCCCAACTTAGATCAGAAATAATATGCAAATCATAAACATCGGCTATGCAAAAAAAGAAAAATCTAAATGATTCCAATGCATGTACAAATTTTGACTCAATGCTGACAGAGGTAGAGAGAGAGAGCTCCTGAGCATGTGGCACAATGAAAAAGAATAAATCTGTATCCCAAGTGGCCTGAGAGAGCAAAGGTCCTAAGAGTCAGAGCTCAAAGGAATACCAGTCACCAGGAAACAGTAGCCACGTTGCAAGGAAGAAGGAGACAGAAGGAGACATGTGAATACATTAACAGAGTCTAGGTTCATTGTAGTAAGCAAACAGTGAGTTTTTAAGATTCATTTAGTTACAAGGTTTTCTATATATCAGCAAGAACATCAACCAACATATTTCTGACATCTCCTGTAACCAAAGAAGACTTGTATTATTGATTGAAAGCATTCCATGGTAGAAGCCATCAGTCTTTTCTGATAACATCGACCAGAATTTCATTATTTATAACCTACACCTGATTAGACGAACCATCAGAAGCATCAGAATGTACCAGTGAATACAATACTATTGCTCACATTTAATCATACCTGTTTGTTCCGGGTTAATAAAGAAGCCGCTGTGCATTACCTCTTGAAAAAGATGAAAAAGTTCTTGTTTGTTTTTATAAAGTTAGAGTTGATTCAAAGAATGGCCTGATGGGTACATCCAATAAAAGTGCTTCCATGAAAACTCTTAATCATTATAATGGCTCATGGACCTCTCAGTATGACTCAGTGCTTTCCAAAATGTGTCTGTGTTTGAGTTTTAGCTCAGCCTGTGCTTGGCAGTGTGTGGTACTGCAAGACAGATGGCAATGTGCTGATCTCCAGAGGCTAGTTATCATGATGGGTTTTTATAAAAATTAATGGATGCTGGTGTATGCTTTTCATTTTATTCATGCACATGTATCTACACATACACTTACACACAGACACACCTGCGTTGTCTGGAGGGGCATCAGGATGAAGCCAATAATGACCATCTAATGACCATCCAAAGCTACAGGATGGAAGGGGCACTTGTCATGTGTAAAAACAAGTGACGTGTGAAAGATCCTTTGGAGAGTGATGACACAGTAAAGTTGTAAATATGGCACAGTGAAATACAAATAAAGAAGGCAAGTAGTTATTCACAAACCAGACAACCCTTTGAGATAGCTCATTTTGACAAACACTGGAAGTTAAAGTGCTGTAACGTATGCTTCTGCTTTAAATTCAGCATTATTATGTATTCATGAATCTCTTCCGCTTTTAATCATATACAGTGTAACCGTGACTGAACTGCTGATTAATCTAATAAATCTTATCAACACCTAAGTGGTTTGGAACAACATAACAGTTTACAGACATGTCTATTGAGGATGTAAAGATGTGTCTCTGTGTGTGACAAGCACTTTGAGAGACTGACTACACTGCTGCTTGTTGTAATGAGTTACATAGTGTAGTGTATAGGGGAGTAATAAAATGACAACAATCTCTAAATTCAACATTTAGTAAAAAGTAAAATCAGATACAGCTGTGTAATAATAATATGGAATGAATCCTCACTGATTTTGAAAAAGCATATATGTAGTATCTTGCAGGTTTTGCATTTATTATAAACGCCTGTAGATGGATTTTACATTGGGAAAGTGTGTTCATGGTTCACGATCGATTAACATCCCATTCAGTGCATATTCCCACCTCTTTTCCAGTGTTGCTGGGATAGGATACAGATCCACCGTGATCCTGAACAGGAAAAAGCAGTTACTGAAGACGATTGAGTGAATAAATAATTTAGTAAGCATCAGCACATTTGCTGTACAGCTCATGAAGATGTCAAGTCTGTTCACTTCTTTTCTTTATGTTTCTCACATCACTGTTTTCTCCAAATTCACCCTAATCATCTCTGTTGTGAAAACCAAGGTACATGAAATTGTTCTGTTATCAGGCATAATTAATATATACCATTTTGTGATTCCCCATTGTCATGCACCAGTCATGCAGGGAAAAAACAAACAAAATGAGCCAAAAAAAAGGTTGCAAGTGTATCAGTATTGAGAAAGAAATATTCAGTCACTTTTGGTTTTGCTATTTATTATACTTCTGGTACACATACCTACTTTGAATTTATACACATAATTCTTTATTTAAGATATAAATGCTGCTAAATATGTTCTTGTGCAAATGGAACCTGGTGTCATTTATAATATAGAGGTTGCCATAGGTTTGAAAGATTTCATGTATAATGTAGTAATCTCAAGATGAAGGAGCTGCAGAGCCATAACAAAGACTTACAGTATTAACCACATCCTGTCAGTACAATTTGTTCTATATTACGCAAGTGGAAATTTTATAGAACCACAACTAATCATCCCTGGACATGTACGCCATGCAAGAACATAAAATTCAAAATACACTCAATGAGCACTTTATTAGGAACACCATACTAGTACTGGATTGGGTCTCAATTATTTACTGCATTTATTCCATTAAGATCTTGGAAACATTCTTTTGAGATTCTGGTCCTAGTTGACATGTTTGGACAATCTTGTATTCTACCACATCCCAAAGGCGTTTTATTGGATTCAGATATATTGACTGGGAAGGCCACTGTAGAACACTGTACCCACTGTCATGTTCATGAACCCAGTTTGAGATGACTTTTGCTTTGTGCCACGGAGCATTATCCTGCTGGAAGTCACCATTAAATCACTGTGGTCAAGAAGGGATGAATATGGTCAGCAACAATGCTCAAACTGGCTGTGACCATATTTGGTTTATACAGTAGGCTCAAATTGTGGTAACAAAACTTTCCTCACACCATTACAGCACCTCCACCAGACTGGACTGTTGACAAGAGGCAGATTGGGTCTATTGATTCTTGCTTATGCTGCCCATTTCTGACCCTACCGTCTTTGTGCCTCAATACTGTGCGTTCTGTGATGTTTTTTTTTTTGCTCACCAGAATGATTGTATGGTTATGTGAGTTACTGTGTCCTTTCAGTCAGCTCATATAAGTCTCAATTAAACTCTCTCATTAAGGTGTTTCAGTTACAAAATTGTCATCCACCAAATGTTTCATTATTGCAGCACTAAGTAAACTGTAGAGACTGTTGTGTATAAAAATTTCTAAAAGAGAACAGCAGGTATACAGACACACAAACAGCCCAGCTGGCTACAACAATCATGCCACGGTGTAAATCAGACACCATTCTTTTGGTTGTTTGGAACATTATCCAAACCTGCTGCCTGTATCTGCATGAATTTATGTTGTTCACTGCTGCCACATGATTGGATGATTAGATAATTGCATGAATAAGTAGTTGTACAGAGATGTTCTTAGTGCTCAGTAAGTCTAATGAAAAGGAAGCTAATACAAATAAGATAGAAGAGATGGGTAAGAGAGAAGCCAGCAGTTATTCTATTATTGTTGCTGGATGACCTGAAAGCAGCAGGACACAGAGAATAATAATGAAAGTGCACCACAATCATCTCTATGTATACACCTCACACAAAAATACTCATCTTCCAACAATACAAGCACAGAGATGTACTTTGTACTCTGGTCAAACAAAATAAAAGCTAAAACTCTTTAGTACTAATTTAGCTTGTCATATTTGGAGAGTGCTTATGATCCCAAGAGTAAAGAATGAAGAGGGGCATGTCATGATTGCTATAGTGAGACATATTAGAGGTTAATTTAGTCAGCCATGAGAAAGTGGAAGTTTCAATAAGGCATCACTCCCAAACATATAGCCAATATAACTCAACTCAAACAGTTCTTTCATGACATAATGAAGTTCCTGACTTTAATTCCATTGAAAATTTATGGAAGAATTTTAACTTGCAAGTCCATTAGAGGAACCCTCTTAGCCTTGGGGAATTAAAGATTATTTGTCAAGAGGAATGGGACAAAATTGGACCACAATTACTTCTTACTGTCGACATCTCAAAGCTGTGATTACCAGCAGCTTTGCAACAAAGCATTTATGATGGTAATTTGTGGGGTCAATACTTTTTTTTTCCATATCAATGTTTTTATTTGGTTTTAATCATAAATACATACCTAAAATCTCTCTGTAAAATTGAAGTATATATTATATATGCACCGGATGTACATTAAATAATAAAAACAATGTCTGAAAAAGTATTTCTGTACAAAACACAGATTTTTTTATTCACTTTATTTTTTAGCTTTCTTCTACTTCCAATTTATATAGTAAAGCCAGAATAAGCCCATGTAATTCATGAAGCTTTGCCTACTTCCAAAATCACATACTCCATATTCAAAAATAAAGCCAACATAGTATGCAAGAAATGCATTTCCGTCCCTCGTGAAATTTGATTTCACCGCAAAGTGTTGTAATGTTTGTAGAAAACAGAGGCCTAAAAATAAGTGGAAGACAGCACATACTGCTCATCACAGAAACACAAGAGCCATACCACAAGGGTGCAGTGGTACTAAATAAAAACACTGTAGGTCTACACTACTCAGTAAAAAAAACTATTATGGATTTTTGGACTTTTGGGTTGCTATTTAAATTGTTTAGAATTATTAAAGTCATTTACAGTATATTGTAGTAATTTATATGTTTTATGTTAAAACATATTTGCAGTAATACTGTATCTTAATCTAATGTATAAATACAGAACCTTCTAACTTCAAGCCCTTACCACTTAACCACCACAACTCACTCAACTAGATCTCATTGATACAATGCAATCATTTATTGCAGTGAGTTCAGGGGAAAAAAGCATTTGTATCAGTGCAAGTGAATCTAGCTTGCTGAGTTGGTTCAATGGTAAAGCTTTTTTGGTACAGATCAGAAGATAAAGCATTTGTTATAGTTGGTCCTAAGACCCTTAACCTTCCTATCAGTTATATCCTGCATCAACCAAATGAGCAAATGTACCGGATTAAGTTTATGCTATGTCAGATATTACAATACCTATACAATTGTTTACTATATATTTTACAACGCATTAGGTTGCTAGTAATTTTCCATACAAATTGCATTTTTTTTAATTTACAGTGTATGCTATCAATAAAACATTCAGATATTATTATATAGTTTTGAGATGTAACTAAAAACAGGCTCATGTTCCACACATAGAGTGACACCTATTTAGATATACACTCTTAGGAAATTAGGTTCTTTATGAATTCAGTAAAGATTTCTTGAATAATTAAGGATTCTTACATGAAGTCTATTTTGATAGATAGAGAAAACAATCTTTTGTAAAAAAAAAAAAAAAAAAAAAAAATAAGTTTTATGCGAAACCTTTTAAGGTTCCCACAGGGCAATCATTAAGGTTTGCCAATTTTCTAAGCATGTACTATGTACAGTAGTATGTTTACACGCTCTGTCTTTGAGCTGCTGCTCGTGGAGCTGTCCGAGGCACAATGGTGCTGAAATGCTTCAGATGAAAAAGGCTTGGCAGCAGACAGTTCACTGAGTATCCTCTCAATCCGGGGAAGAAAAATACTCAGATTGAGTGTTGCACAGTGAGCGTGACATGCGATTGCTTTAGTTCAAAACAAAAACGCTTATTAGACTACAGGGCATGTCCGCACCTGTAACAGCCACCGTGCACGTAGTAAACATGGGCCTGAATGGTAAAGAAGCGTCATGCTTCCATTTCCAATAACACGCATATAGCTATGAATGGGTGAAATGTATTGCAGACACATCCTTTTCCGCTGTTCATACGCAGTGTACTCTACAAGTCCAATGCCTCTTTGTCTTCTACGATTATTACAACCGTCGTTTTCGCATTGTCTTTGAGTATATAGAGCCGTGAAAGATATATAATCTGCAGTAAACAGGGCATTCAGGTGACAAAACAAGAAAAAAACCCTTCTTGAAATAAGCAAGTCACGTGCTTCCAGGGGAATCTTAATTATTCAAAACAAAAATAGTACCGTGCAACCACAAGCCAATACAGTCTAGCTAACTTAACAAGATAAATATATACCGTATTTTATTATTAGGTGGCAATAAATGTATGAAGCGGGAATAAAGAAGACGATTAAAACGAACAGAGGAAACGAGTATGATGCGTGAACGCAAAAGGAAACGAATCACTCAAGCATC
Source organism: Tachysurus fulvidraco (assembly GCF_022655615.1). NCBI lineage: Eukaryota > Metazoa > Chordata > Actinopteri > Siluriformes > Bagridae > Tachysurus > Tachysurus fulvidraco. The sequence continues at coordinate 19,918,096 of NC_062522.1, forward strand.
CTGGACTTGTACACTCGCCATCTCGATACATTCCAGTCATTTGCGAGGCAAAGAGGTAAATAAGCGGATCTCAGATGACGTTTGATAGAATGGTGTGAAATAATAATCGTGTAATTAAGATACCCGACTGCTTATTCGACATAACCACTGAGACATATGACCTGCTGGACTGGCTGACAGAGAACAAAAACACATCTGGCTTTTCAAGCTCTGCAGCATCACTGAAGTGAGTTACTCACACATAAGCGTGATAGATGAATGCCCAGCCTCGTGGTCTCTCCAGAACATTGTAGAGGAAATTCTGCAGGCGCCTGTAGAAGGCGTTGCGTTTGGGCGGCTTCTTGCCGGAGCGTTGTTTGCTCAGGATGCTGCCGCGCTTGGTCGCATCACTAGCCGCGATGAGCAGCGCACCATCACGACTTGAATCCGCCGCGGCCGCCTCGAGCCCCACAAAGCCCACCTTGAGCTTCTTCTCGGTCTGCGGGCCTGGGTAAACCCCGCCGTTGCGGGATTTCTGCACCATGTTTGCGACGGCGCTGGCATGGAGAGGAGAGAGAGGAGGCGCGGGTGCGCGTAATGGGGCTCCTCCGCCCTCTGCCAGGTGCGAGCAGTTTGGGGAGAGAGGCGCGTGTGCGCGCTCTGGTAAGGACTGGAAGAAGCGCGTGTGCGCGCAAGGAGGAGCTCGGGGGTGCGCGAAAATGAGACACCAATAGCGATGCTGGATGAGAGTCTGCAGTCTCTCTCTCTCTCTCTCTCTCTCTCTCTCTCTCTCTCTCTCTCTCTCTCTCTCTCTCTCTCTCTATCTATCTATCTATCTATCTATCTATCTATCTATCTATCTCTCTCCACCGACCACCTGACAACAGTAGTGGAAAAGAGAGAACGGGTGCTCAGTAATTCAGAGAGAATCGGCCGAACACAATATACTACTGAAACAAACAATCAAACAAACACTGATTCTTTAAACTCTATAAAGTATTACAGCCTGTACAGGGACTGACAAAGAAAAAAGCTGCAGTGAAACATTGGAGGGGAATGGTCTGGACATTAAAAAGAGAGAAAGAGAAATTGAGATCATGCCCCCTGATGTAATCTCTGCTCTAGCACCAACTAATCTAATCATAAGCAAACGCCTGATATATTCACCATACCTGCCCAGGCCTGCCACTGAAGGTCACACGGTTAGAGTAAAAGAGAAAGAGAGAGAGAGAATATCATCATTATATATCTTCATAGTACATCACACATGCTCATTAACACTTTGATAATGAAATTCCACTCCAATATGCATTTGTAATTTCAGTCACAATCACTGAGGTTTATTCCATGTATCATCAGGTTTACAGTGTAATGAAGATGAGTAAGCAACACCAGAGATCATTTGGATGTGAATTAGACCAACTCTGCTAAGCACACAGTGTTCTAGGAACATCAGGTAGGTCTATACCCCAGCATCCTAATGCCCTCCATTTCCCACACTCTAACAGTTCATAGTCACCCAGTTACATTATATGCTAAACAATTCATGTTGTTGATGTTAAGTAATCCAGTTACTTTTAATAAGTAGCCTTTTGTATGTCAACTGATTATGCAAAATCACAGCAGCTCATTTCAAAAACTCTATTCAAATTCAGGATCCCCCCCACCCCCCACCCTCCTTGCCGTCACAAATGGCATGCTCATTAGGGACGCGTTTAAAATTTTGGATCTTTGTTAAGCTGCTCTGTGACAATGTCCATTTTTAAAAGGGCTTTATACATATACAAAATTATACAGAATTTAAGTAAAAACATATATATATATATGTATACATTTTTTTAAAACCTTTTTATTAGTCCTATGCAAAAAATTCATACAATTTATCAGCATCAATTTTAAGTGTGTTGGTTATGTGACTGTTCATCTGACAGGCTGCTGATATAGAGAGGCCAGGAGATTGACCACACTATGCTCTATCACTTGATATCTCAATTTCCCCCAGGAAACCAGCACACTTAGGATTATTACACATTAATGCCTACAATATTTATCGTACACTGTGAAGTCTTTCAGGATACACTGTACAGTCCTGTTGTATGAAATCAGTTGAATGTAGAATCACGCACTACACAGATGCATGCTGGATGTTATTCAGAGGTTTCAGTAGATCAGAACCTTGGGGTGACACCAAAGATGACTTGAATTGTGATAGTGATAAATAATGCATGTCTAGATGGTATTTTTCTACAGAAAGACATGGAAGCAAAAGAACGGGATGGAGGGTTGCCTTTCATCTGTTCGACCAGGCGTTTCCATGACAACAGCCCAGTGAACAATAAGCTGTTTTTTTTATCAGCCATTTTTTTATGCATACCTCTACTCAGGATCCCCAATGAGATTTTTTTCCTCTAAAAAAACACAGAAAATAGAAATAATACAATATAAAATTATATTATGAAGCCCATAACATATTTTTAAAACTAAATAAAAAACAATCAAACGTACATATAACTTTATATAATGTAAAAATCTTATAATTTGTGATTTCGGATATACTGACATTTTGCCAAATCATAAAAAGAAAGAAAATTGCTCTGTGTAAGAGAACTAATGTTTGATGTTATAAATGCACTAAATGAAGTATCATAAACATAACATTAGATTTTATACATAGTGTAAGTGTAATGGACCAAATTGATGTATACTGGTATCAACACTATAGTGTATATAAAACTCCCAGTTTGGAATTGCTCAGTTGAATTTGATCAACGAAACCATTAGCATTACCTCTGTGGAGAATGAAAAGACTCTTAAAGAGCCTGATGGAGTTTCAGCTAGTGATCTCCTGTTTAAGCTATGATAATGATCATATTCATTTCCTTTAACCAACATGCTTTTCTCTTTAACAGTCTAAAATGATTTAATGGACTGCAGACACAACAGGGGGCTCTTTGTGTGAATAAACATAAAAGCCACTGTGGCTTTTTCAGAAACAGTAGAATACTTTGGTTACTATTACTACTGTATACTATTATGTCATACATAGCATGTAGTGGTTTATTATCTATCACAGAGGAAGCTGTGTTTCTACAAATGCAACATCATTACTTTTCCTGAGTAATTGTTGTTGGGTATTACTTTCCTGGAAGCTCATTAAGCTGATCCAGATCTCTGCTCTGTGTTTGCTTACAAAATCAGTCAAAATCGGTGTCAGACACCGAGACATGACTGCTCCACTTTCAGTACCAAATCAGGTTAGGGGCTTGTTACCATGACAACTTAGTTCATTTCGTTCCTCCGTGCAAAAGCCAGGTAGAGTCCTTCACGCTCTCATCAGCTTCCCCAAACAGATTAGAGAAGGAAAAAACAACATCAGGCACTTTTCAACAGCTTTGCTTCTAAATCATTGTAAATTGTTGGAAAATATATATACTCTGTACACTTTATTAGGAACACCTGTACACCTGCTTATTCATGCAAGTATCAGACATTTATGCTAACCAGCAATGCACAGAATAACAAGTGAGCTGAGGTTCTGTGGGTGGAAACTCCTTGTTGATGAGAGCAGATGATGAGCTCACAGGAAAGTTTTTGATACTTATATACATGCGCAATGTCTGTGGAATGACAATGATCTGACTCAGTCAGTGGTTTAGGAAGTACATCCATTTAGGTGCTTTATTAATAAACCTACTTATCTAAAATTTTATTCACATTATCTGACCATTATCCTGATCAGGGTTGAAGTCTCTCCCTGGCAACACTGGGCGGAATGTGGGAAAATTCATTCTGGGTGGTCTATAGCAGAGCACCATGCACACATTCACACACTCATTCACACCCAAGAGCAATTTAGCATAGCCAATCTATCTATCTGCATGTTTTTGGACAATAAGAGGAAATTAGAGAACCCAGAAGAAACCCATGTAAATATAAGGAGAACATGAATATGCACACTATCTACAAGCTATAAAATAAAATAATAAAATATATATATATAATAATAAAAACTGGCTCACTGGGCTTGGCTCATTGTACATCTATTTTTAAGTAATGCTTGTGTTCCTGCTCTGTATAGATGCATCCTTTACTTGTTCTCTTCTTGTTTACTTTCAGTAAAGTTTGAGGACAGCAGAACTGTAATGCATGGGATTCAAGGTATATAGGGAAACCTATTAGTAACTCAGATGGCAGGAAAGGACTTTTCTGGTGTATTATTATTTCACCCAAAAAACAGGAGACAGTTATTTTTGTACATGAAACAGGTCACAAATTTTGCTACTATATATATATATATATATATATATATATATATATATATATATATATATATATATATATATGGTCTTGTTTCTATGCTTAACGTTTACTGGATCTGCATGAAGGCAATTAGGCAAAACCTTTCAAAATAAAACATGCAAGGATGAATCTACTGAATCTCTCTCTCTCTCTCTCTCTCTCACACACACACACACACACACACACACACACACACACACACACACACACACACACACACACACACACACACACTCACTCACTCCAAGGTGACCTCAGAGAATGACTTCGCAGCTTACTTTTCTTTTTATTGACTGCATGTTTATTTAATGAATTTGTCCGTGGTTTGCATGTTTGCTTTGTGGAGGTCATACAGCTTCAGTCAAAGTTGATAGACCACTCTGGGGAATTCTAGATTCACAATAGGAAGAAATGACTCATTTTTACCCACGACTCACAGATTTCTTGGATGCTGACGCACAATATGACATCATTAGACATTATTCAAAATCATCCAGCTTACGTTATTAACTCTTAACCAGAGGCTCAAAAATGGAATTTCTGTCTTTTTTGCGCTTTACATGTTCAGCATCAAATTTCTTTGTCATGTTGCACTCACAGTGGTGGTTAAATGGCTCATATGAAAGTAGACACTCGGGGCTTCAATAATTTGCAGATGTATAGGCAATATAATCATAATAAAGTTAGTTTTTTCACACAATGTTTTAAATCTACAAAGTGTCCTGACTGATTTTATATTAGATTTGTGGTGATAAAATAATTAGTTTGTTTATACTTATAAAATGCCTGATATGATGATTTCCTCTATGTTGGACTAGAATATTGTACTCTAACACACTGGTGGTAAAGTAACACACAGTAGGCTATAATATGGATTTTCTTTTCTCCTTTTTTTTAAAAAAATGAGTAAGATTTGAGCAGATGGATGGAAAAAGGATTTCTACTGTTTTTAAAATTATAGTTCAAGCAGCAGATGAACTGTCCACAGAATTCAATAGGAGATGGGAAAGAGCAGAATGAGGCACTGGAGAGGCCTCCAGCAGGGTAAGACTTTGGCATGGAAGACTTCCAAAGCCTAACACGGGCACATGGAGTCTGTCACAGGGCCAATAATCTGCGTCTCTCTGCAGTCTCACACACCACACATACACACTTCACAGCATGCTATTGACACAGGCCTTTTTCCTCTGTGTCCTGTTCTCAGAATCATCTCAGCCCTGTTTCAGCTCATCGACAAAATCTGTACTTGTGTTAAAATCGACCATTTTATTTAATTTGCTGTGAGAAACCAGAAATCATTTCCAAACACATTGCAAATCCTAGAAAATAATGCATTTAGAAAATGTCTTGAAAGGTACATGAGACAGCAGGGATACTGAAATCCAATAAATCACAGTTGTCTTCTCTAACCTTTCTTTTGCTAAGATGAAAACCTAAGGTCAGCTCTTAGAGGCTGGGAGTAGAGATCCAGGGAAGGGGGCTGGAAGTACACACAATGCCGTGTACACATAGGTGTTTAAACAAATGTTAAGAAGTCACAATATAACAAATGATTACTCATTAGGTAAAGTAACAGTCGTCAGTCAACTTTTAGGACCTGTCTATGAACCTAGACTGCAAAAAATAAAATCTTAGCAAGAGAAAATATCTTGAATATAGTCAGATTTATCTAGTATCTCCTGTTATATGATTGTAAATATATTATCATACTAATATTCTTAGACCTATTTCTAGACATTTGTATTTGGCTTGTAATGTAAGGGAAAATACTAGATAGATTTTACAACATTCAGGAGATTCCAATTTGGTAAAATGCCTTTTTTTGAAGTGTGTTTAGTAACACCTTGTGTTAAATATGGACTACAAGTGCATTGTTTGAATCAGTTGTTAAGTAGCACCTTAAAGCTACTTAACTATTTAGCTACTTAGACTATTTAAATCCAAATAAACTATTATGATATTTCTGATAATATTAACAACTGATAGGAAAGACGGTTAAACTCCAGAGTCAGAGAGCAAAATTATTTGCACCCTTGATAAAGATGAATAAAACGTTTATGAATCTGTGGTTGGTTAATTTCACAATGACAATATGAGAGAAATCTTACCTTCAAGTATGTAAACATTATTATATTATATATATTTATTATATTATTTAAAAGTAAACATTTATTCTAAGAAAAATCCTCATATAACAAGACTATATGTGTCACAGTTATCGGTATCCCTGCATTTAGTAATTTGTGTCCATTGCATATGAACAATGAGTCTTTTCTTATAAGGCTTCATAAAATTAGGGAATACAGAGAAGAGAATCTGAGATTATGCATCAATACGGATGCTTTAGGATTCTCCTCTTAAGTTCAGAAATATGAATCTATTATTTTACTGTTTTATTAATGGGAAATATGATAAATTGTGTGTGTGTGTGCCTGCAATAAACTGCTAGTTTATGGAATAATATTTTTTCTATATAGAAATAGCTTACTAACAATAAATAAATAAATAAACACATAAGCAAATAAATAAATAAATAAATAAATAAATAAATACATGAATGAGATATCAGATATTTTCCATTAGGATAATTTGCTAGATTCACTGGACCTAAAGCACTGGTCTTGCTAAAAAAGAGGTTGGTTGGAAAAAAGCTCCCCTAATTACCATGGGCTGTAAGAATCACCAGCACAAGCTTGTGCATAGAATAATAACACCTTCCAACAGTCACAAAATGATATATAATGCTATACTTTCAATAAATACCTGTCACATTGCCATCATTTCCTTTCTATAATTGAGCTCTCTGTCAGAGCTGCAATCACCTGTCTTTCAGGTGGTGATAAACACTTATGATCTCTTCTGCTTCAAATGAGCGTATTTTCCATACATTGCTAGTGCTTTCTGGGAAAGGTTTCTTTTGAGCTTTTCTATATTTAGCTGTAGCTATCACTCGTCATGCGGTTTGTGTACAGCTCTACAAAATTGTGTTGTTTCTCGGGGTGAGTAACCAAACGTTTGCTTTCTCCCGCTTCGCCAACTTCTCCTAACATTTCAGATCGCTTGTGGTCTGGCTGTGAATATATGCTGCTATCATGGTTGAGCACTTTTCCCTCACCACTTTCACCCTGAGATTGTTAGCTGGACTCTAATGAAGTGCAAACTTCAGCCAGTGTTGGGGCTCCTTCCAGTATCCCTTCATTCTACACATTATATGCTGAGTTTTCCACATTCCCTGCCATCTACTGACTAGCCGGCCTGTGGCTAAGCGCAGTTAAAATGGTTGAATGGGTTTTCCATCTATACCACGTGCCGTTCACTGCTGAGCCTGCTATGTTAGATATATTTGTTAGCAAATAACTCTGGTGTCAGCTTCTCTCCATTCACACCTCAGTATTACAGCTGCCTCAGGTTTTCCATCTGTTTTTCCACATCTCCTGCTGACTGAAAGACATGTGGCTACATACTACTGAGTTTGAGTGGTGTTCTTCCACTAACTGGTCTTATTCTTGGTTTATTCAGCTAAGTCAGCTGCCAGGTTCTGAATCCTCTGGAAGCTGAAGACTATGTTTTTGCTGCCTCTGGGTTGACATGCTGACCAATCTCCTTCAATCTCCTCCTCCCTATTCCTCATCTGAGGAGTACAAGGTTCCTAGGTCTACAGCCATGTTTCGATTTCTACAGGCTGAAATGGCCTAGCTTGATTAGAGAAACCTGAAGCCATTGATTCGTGCATGATATCACATGATGCAAGAGACATTGCTAAAACAGAGCTCACTGGGAGGTTGTCCTAGCCTCTGCCATCATATACCACTTCAAATGAGAGTGCACTCCTAATAGATGTTATCCAGGACTCATAAAACCATATATAACCAGTGTTACATTAATGTTGGTGAATGAGAGCCTAAAATATGCTGTTCAAACCAAATACCAGCACAAAGCTTTGAATATTTCCATTCAATTCATTTCTATAATGCTTTTAACAATTGTCTCAAAGCAGCTTTACATATGTATAGCAACAGAATAAAAAGAAAAGTTTCAAATTATATTATTATTTATCCCTAACATCTATTCCTAAGGAAAAACTCCCTGAAATGATATGAGGAAGAAACCTTGACAGGAACCAGACTTAGAAGTGAACCTCATCCTCATTTGGGTGACACATGACAGTAAATAACGTAAATAATGTCCTTTTTTACAGTTTGTATTCGAGTGGAATTGTACAACCAAGAGTGCCTGAGGAACAAAAAAGTCAGGCTAATTTCTGAGTTCACTGTAGAATTAACAGCAATTATTTTCGGCCAAAGTAATACTTAAGACTTAATAATACTAGCGTACTGCAATGCTAACAATAGATGCCTTTCAACATGAAGTGATCAATGACAGACTAGTGTGATAAAAATAAAACAGCTGATATGTCATCAAACATTTTGAATGAGCATTCAAATTTATCCATCACAACACATCGAAAGTCTTGGGACTAAATTAGTTACAAGAACCATTTATCACATTTAGAGTTGAATAGAGTCGAATCTCAGAGGAACTGGAGCACAAGGCAGGGCACAACTGCACAAAAAATACACATTATACCGACAATTTAGGAGATGTCAGTCAGACTACAACGCGTGTCTTTGGTCTTGAGGAGGAAAACACAGTACCCAGAGGAAACCCCCAACGCATGAAGAACCTTTAATCTCCACACACACAGGGCAGAGGCAGAAATCAAACCTCTAACCTTTGGAAGTCTGTGGCAAGTGTACTAACCACTAAGCCTGCTCCTAGACAGTAAGTCAGTATTGTGTAATGCTAATGTTCTTTGCCTCTGGAGTGCTAATTATGGATAAATATTAAGCTTTATATTTAATATTCTGAATTTATACATTCCTAAAAAGCTGCCTATTGTTAAAAGCACTTAACAACTAGATCTGAAATTATTTATTTTTATTATTTTTACCACTAGCTAAAATTCAGTCAAGAGATATGCTTTTATCATTTTGTCATACATTTGTGTACATAATTTCAAATGCGTATACCCATTTAAATAAACAAACCGTATATTAGCAAAATCAAGGGATTAGGGATTTGACTTACTCCAAGCTTATTTGTTTTTTTTCTTGGTAAATTAATGACCCCACTGACGTCTGGCTAGGATTCTGAAACCATGTGAGATTAAGTTCAAATCTTGTTAAACATATATTATTATTATTATTATTGACTATGAAAATGTTAACAAAACGAAGTAATGCTCTATATTGATCTTTTTCTAACGTACACACACACACACACACACAACAGAAGGCATGTGGAACAGCACAGCAAATTATGATAAGAAGTTACTTAAAATCTTTATTTCATTATATGTGTTACATTCAATACCCAATGTGTTTCTTTAGGACACATATATGATCGGCATAAATACAAACAAGCGTTCTTTTTTTGTGCCTTTCCTAATAGAATAAGATGAGTGAGCAAAACTTCACACCCTTATATTTACATTTAAAGTCCAACTTTATACAAAGTCGATGCCTTCATTATTTACAGAAATGAGAAGACGGGCGTCTTTAACCAACCGAATAAAGGTCCAAGTCCTGTGTGTTGGGAAACATAGCTCAGTAAAGTTGTCTTTTATAGTAAAATGGTTCAATTTTTCATTTTATCAGCTGAAATAGTTTTTCTATTGATATAAAAACTGAGGTGGTGTATAATATTTGTGTACAATATCAGTGTTAAATGTTTTTTTATTTAGATTGGGATTTACACTTTTATAGCACAAGACTTGTCCTTTATTAATTACAGATGTTTTTCTTTTCTTAAATGGAGGGAAATAAAACATGGGGAAAAAAGAAAAAGCAAGATAACCTGAATGAGCATCATGGACCAGTACAGTAACGTTTTAACAGTCGTTCCTTTCAGTCAAGTTCTCTGTAGTGATGTGTGTTTTAAAAGCTACATGTCAAAACACACAGAGGAAGGCAAGATGACACTACACGTATCTCTGTGTGAAGAAGAGATGAAACATGATCGGATCAAAATCTTTTTTAATCTAAAAATAAGGAATGAAAAAATGTAAATAACGTCTAAAAATGACCAGTGTTTCTGACATCCAGCAGAAATTGAAAACAAAAAAAAAAACGAGACATGACACGTCTACATTTAACAGGAAACTTAAAATTAAACCAAAAGATAGCCCTTATGACTTTCAGTTGAAAATATGTCTCGATTAGGCTGAAAAAAAGAAAAAAAAACAAAAAAAACCAGAAGGCTTGAAAGAGCATCACAGGATTAAACAGGATGGTAGTAAGCGTCAAACGTCTGGGACGCTGTACTGGAGAGTTCAGTAGTTTGTTGTTGACTTTAAATAATCGCATGGATTTTTAAAGTCATTTTTCTAACTGATATAAATACATAAAATAGAGAGAGCCAAACAATCTTTGAACGGAGTATCAGCATAAGGACTTCTGTGAAGTCAAAGTCAATGTAAAAGTAGAGATAGAACGAAGAGAGAGAGAGAGAGAGAGACAGACAGAAAGAGAGTGAGTGTGAGAGAGACAGACAGAGTGAGAGTGTGTGTGAGAGAGAGAGAGACAGACAGACAGAGAGTGAGAGAGAGAGACAGACAGACAGTGAGTGTGTGAGAGAGAGAGAGAGAGAGAGAGAGAGAGAGAGATAGAACATGAATGATGCTGAGGTCAGCTTGTTGGAGTGCATGACCATGACCATGTCAATGCATATGAAAAATGGTAAAACCACCTGAGTTTGAAAAGAAAAGAGACGTGTTATGCATCAACACAGACTGGCACTAGTGTACATGTGTGACTGTGTCTGAAGAAACACTCACATTAGTGTTTATTATGAATAATAGATTTTGGAGTAAAGGTTTTGCATCTATGCTTCTTTACAGGTCTCCCATGATGGAAAAAAAAAATTAAAACATGTGAAGTACAGTAATAAGAAAAAGGAAGAGCATCCTTTCCATGTCAGCAATCGGACCAGCTAACACGCTGTCACATGGGCAATGAACATAGCTTTTGACAGCTGAAAGACTACGGCCATTAGGCAATTAATAAAACAGCAAACTCTCCACCATGGGAAAAAAGAGCCTTGTGCTGTGCTGTGTGTGTGTTTAAGGGTTTAAGCTCGTCTCTCCAACCTCCTGAAACAGTGACGTGTAGAACTCGGGCTCCAGCTGTTTGTTCCTGTAACGGTTAACGATTTCAGCAATTTTCTGTTTTCGCCGTACATGCGGAGGGCTGTACGAGTCGCTGTCCAGTCTCTTCCTCCGACATGTGTTAATTACCGTCTGTCTTACTAGGAAACCTGGCAAATGTAGGCAGAGAGGATACGGATATAACAACAGAACATGCTCAAAGTGTGGAGTTAACAGGTAGCCTTCACAAGAATTCTATACATTATAATAAACGCTGCAAATGCAGTTGTATCTTCATATAAAAATGAAGAAAGGTGGAAAATGTGATCTCTGAT
>NC_062522.1:19934852-19942352 GCF_022655615.1 Tachysurus fulvidraco
ATACTCAGCGATTCAGCCAGAATAAAACACATTAAATATATAGCACTGGGCCAAATCTTTAGAAGGCAAAGGAAAGTGACAAGAAGAAAAAAAAAAGATAAAGAAATAACAATTATTGCAAATTAATAGATAAACATTCAATGGATGAAGAAATCGACATATAAGCGTAGCATAAGAAACGGTTGCATAAACTGTAATCCATTACCTTGAGCGCCTCTAGTGACAGGAAGCCGAAATGTGAGAGAAAGAGACGAGCTGTTTGGAAGTCCTGCGCTGGAGGGGGAGGCCTGCAGTCAGTGAGCGGGTCGGGGAAAGGTTTATTCCTCCACAGGTCCTCTGTGTAGTGCTCCAGACTGGTCTCATACTCTTTCTGCTTCACCATCACACCACGCAGCTTTTCGTGCTGCTGTTCCAGCTGACGCACACACACACACACACACACACACACACACACACACACACACACACACACACACACACACACACACACACACACACACACACACAATAAACACTCAAATATAAACAGGATCACTGACGCTACGTACAAATGATGCTAATGAAAACACCCCTGAAGTGAATAATAAAACAAGGAGAAGTTCATTTAATTGATATTTCAGTAACAGGATGTTAAAATGTTCCTCTCGAGAACACGACACAAACAGGACAAGAGGTAAGTAATGGAAACTTTGACAACTATCACTATGAACTATATAATATAATAGGCATGATGGGAGTTTTTATTTACTGAAAATCTTGTTTTGGTTGTCTGTGTCTTCAAAATAACAATAACTCATGCAAGTATAATTAGAAATGGTAACCGGTGCCCAAACACATCACCATGTGTCATGAGTCAGTAGATTGAATTGTGACAGTGACCCACACACACCCACAGACACAAGTTCAAACTCACAAACGTATCAGAGTGCATCGAGGCTGCTGTACATGATATTACTGTCTCCTGTCAGTGAAAACAGATTACACCTCTTTCTAATTATATTTAGATTTCTTTATAGAGGGACAAATGCATACCAAAGATCTTCCGGTCAACCAAGAAGACCTTTCTCACCTCTTTATCTACGATATCATGCAAGTCTGGAATGCTCAGGTCTGCTTTGACAAACGGGATCTTGTCCACCTCTTCTGGGAACGGCCTGTGTTTGACATTAAAACGAATCCCGACGTCATTTTTGGGAGTTGGCCGACTCTCAGGAACAAACACCTGCTGTAGTAGAGAGAATATTAAAGTAAAAAAAAAACAAAAAAACACACACACAACACATTACTATTATTTCATATTTTTATTACATTTTTTTTTACTGGATATTGGTACTAAATAATTGTAACGCAATAAAGTGTTTATAGATACAAACTCTGCTTGTTTGGGCTGTAGATTACCTTCTGATTGGCCCTGGCTCCTCGAGGCTGGTGGAACAGTTTCATTGTCCAGGCATGACGACCACACATGCCTCGAATCAGCATTGTGACAGAAGGACATGGGTCTGGAAAAAGACATACAAACATGTCTAGAAAATGCCTTGGTCGCATAAATGAGCACATGGGTGATGCACGGATAAATAGGAACTGTGAGCTTAGTAAACACTGTACACACCCGTGCTTAAAAAACAAAAAGTCTGAGCTATAGTTGTGAGTGTTTTACACAAGAATGAATGCAAAAGCTCAAGAAAATTCCACAGGAAGGTGTGTTTAATGTCCAAAAACAGCAATGCATGAGCACAAGCTACTGAGCTTCATTGCCATTTTGTTACAACAGACATGTTAGATATAACGTCAACATGGTTTCTCAGCCAGTGTCTAAAACACTATGAGGCAGCACTTTGTTATGAAGGTGTTTCTATACGGCTCTAAATACCAAGATACTTTGGCACAGAATTTGCTGCTGCATACAAAGAAAATCTAAGTTAATCTAAGTAAAAGACATATCCAAGTGAGCTAAGGAATAATTTAGGAAATGCAAGTCAATATCAAAAACGTTTACATGATGTATTAGTTAGAAGAAGTGCATACTTATAAAATAAAAACAAGATTTTCTATTTGTAGTTTAAAAAAAGAAGTTTTGAAATTTCTCTTGTATCAAATGTATAGCATTTTATTCATTAACTTAATATTAAATATAGTATTATTTTAAGTATTATTCCGTTTTGCCATTGTTTCAACCTTGGATTTTATTTAAATGACTTGGTGCACCGAGAAAACAAGGAACTTCATGTGGTGTACCAAAAAAGCGGAACATGAAAAAGATGTATAATGTGTATCGTTCAGAATTCCATTATAAATCCCAGTAACTCACTCTGTTCGTTGCCGAGGGACTGCTCCAGCATGGCCAGGATGACCGAATTGTCAAGGACAAAGTATCTGAAGTTACTGTGAGATGTGGATGTCAGCCTGGAGTATTTAATCAGTGTCTCCTCATTCAGCAGGCTGCAGGTGGAAGCAGGACCACTGGGAGATGGAAATGCCCCCAACACCTGCATTATACTGGAGAGAAGAAAAAACAGTGAGTGACATGTGATAGTGACTGTGGAGTGACTGACATGTCAGGCGGAAATATCTGCAATAAATGCACCACTTGTACAGTAATAACACTGACTAAACAGTTCAGTATTTTTCTTTTAATAAATCTGCAAACTTTAAGTAAATTTTCCAATTCAGAGCGGGAAAAATGACTACTTGCAAATCTTAAATTAGCAGGAATCACTACAATGGCTTACCATGACAGTGTGGCTTCGGCTGCATCCTTGACCCTCATAGAGGCAGGATTATGTTCTTTGTCGCCCTTATACCTCACTTCCTGTTCGCCCGTCTTGGACTTACTACCCGAGATGCCCAGTTCAACAATCTCTAACACTTCTATCAAACAATCCTGCAAGAAAAATGGCAAGAGACACAAACTCAACATCTTAAAAAAAAGAGAAAATACATACATGCATACCGACACTAATCACATCAATAAAATCTTCTATTGTCCTATTATGGCTGTGTACCTTTTCATTGAGCATGTCAGGATGCTCTGTGAGCCACACGCAGAGGCACTGGAAGGCAGCCACGATCATGGAGTGTAGGTCTCTAGAGTGGTGTGGGGCAGGTCGACTGCACTGGTACACAATGTAACTACAAACTGAACTCACAGCTCGTTTCCGGTCCGAAGACTCCACACTCGCCTTCACCTAATGAAAGAAACAGTTTCAAGGAATGTCTGAAAATGCTGTTGTTCCCACCAGCGTACGCTGAGCTATGTTGGTGAACTCAGTCCTCTTCCGTAATACCTGAGAATTCTATATTCTTCTATAGTGAGACCGAAGAAAACAGAGCCAGTGATCTAAGATTAGTCATTAACACAAAACATTTAAATGATTAAATAAATGAGGAGATTCATTCCAGTTGATTCACACTTTTACAGTACGGTTCAGATCAGTCATTGGAATGGCCATGAATCAATATTTAATTGATCATTATGAATTGATTCATTAAATGAGGAGATTCATTCAATTGATTCACACTTTTTCAGTAGGGCTCAGGGATTTGGATAGCCATGACAAAAACTTGATTCTGTGATAATTGAATCCTTTTCAAAGAGTCAATGACTTCTGGGCGGAGATAGACATGCATACAAAATCTCTGGTATGCTCCATATCTCAAAAATGTTCTTAGCCCACACATACTCCATTTGGATAAAAGTAGGGATTCAGATCTTTTTTCATTATTTATGATTTTTACACCAAACCCATGTGGAAAATTCTATTTCCGTTTCATCTAACCAGAGAGATCGGTTTCAGTCAATGTAGCATCTTTGAGAACTCCATGTACTTATATTTTTTGGTTAGATGAAAGTAATGGCTTTATTGTTGCATGCCCTCCAGATCTTTTGTTGGTGTGGATGTGGCATCTAATGAATTTAAGAGAGTCTGTTGCCTAACAATGGCTGCCATCTTCTTAAAATATTCTCTCTCTCTTTTTTTTTTTGCGTCTCTAAGGTCCTCACTGCAAATAATTAAAAAAAAAAACCCTTATCCTCTCTCAGGTAAGTTCATACCTTCTTGTAAACCTCTTAATAATCACCTGGAACAAAACACCCTAATCTTCCCCATGTTGCTGCATGACAAATTTAGCCTCTAAGTCACCTGAAATGTATACCACAGTAAAACAGAAAGTCACAGATGAGCTAAAGATTTCCTAAACGCTCAGCAACTCAAAGTAAAATATATATGTAAGAATACTTCAGTTATATTTTGTTCATAATAAAATCTGTCAATAATTATAAAGCATCTGGCTTTGTTAAAGAAATATATTTTTGATAAAGTTTTTGATTTTGTTAGAATAGTTTAAGAAGACCAAGTCAAATATTAAGCCAAATTCTTCATTAGCTTTTTTTTTTTCAAATCCAATTTTATCTACCATTCTACCAGGTGTTGTGCTGGATGAGAAATCTGCTGGTATGACCTGCTTAACCAAACATGTTTGTTTCATAACCTTGGAGAGCTCCACTTCTTAACAAGGCCTCAGCACTGAAGCTGAGAGCAGAAGTAAGTCTTAATTAAGAAAGGAATAAAACATATCATCTACAGTGCCTAGGTCTGAGTCTAAGCGAAGACAACCAACTGAAATATCACCTTCTTTGAAAATTTCATTTTCCCCATTTATCATTCATTTTCCTAGAGATAAAGTGATGATGAGTGTACCTTCGCAAGGCCAGCAAGCAGTTCCAGGGCAGCAAGCGAAATGCTCATGTCAGGCCTCCACTGTGAGTTGAGTCTTTGGGTGACCAGGTGGATGCTGCGGATCAGCAGGCCGGCTGCCGTGTCTGTGTGGAGAGCTGGGATATAACACACAGCATGCCACAGAGAGCGGGTTAGTCACACACACACACATAAGCCAAGCAAAGCAAAGCACTGACACACAGCCAGCAGCCACATGAAACAAGAAAAGTAATGTCAAACACATAAGACCAAAAAAACAAAACAAAACAAAAAAAAACAAAAAACAACAACAACAACAACAAAAAAAAAACAGCACGCATGCATGCTTATTAACTTACGCTCTGGCTGTGCTAACTAAAATCACTGATTGTTTCTCTTACACAAAACATCAACCCTCTAAATAATAAGGTGCATTAAAACCAGTCTAAAACCATGCATCTACACAAACACAAACAAACACAGCATCGTATATCACACTGTTTTGTATTAGCTTTTTTTGTATTCTCAGAAATCTTGGTTCTAAGGTTGAATTATCCTGCTACACGGAGCATTCAAATGATCAACAAACGGTTTGCCACCATGCAGAATGTATGTAGACAACATGCCTTGATGAGACAATCACATAGCCATTTATATAGTTTGCAATACACAGACAAAGTTATATAACAGGCCTACTGAGACAGACATTTTAGGCAAATTTGCTTATGCTAGACCATTTTATTGCTAAATCTTTATTTGTCGAAAAAAGGAAACGAAACGTTTTTCTGTGAAGACAGCAGACATTTACTTTGCCTACAATAAATCAGCGCTGATGTCCGTCTAGACTTACCGTAGTCTCGCAGAAGAGCCTGAGCAGGTCTGTCGCTGTCTGGAGTAGTGGCCTCAGAGCTGCCTGCACTAGAATTACTGATGCCACTATTATTGCGACTGTGGCTCTTAGCCAAAGAATGACTGCTGTCCACGCTTCCCTAGACATGGCAAGAGGATAGAAGGCAACGCTATATAAACAAATCATTTTGGTTTCATTTGCATTTTCTTAATAGTTAACTCAAGAATTATTGGCACCTGTCAGGATTATGTTCCATTAAATCTACTGGAGACCTGGTGAACCTGTGTACTATACTACTATAATGTGGCCACTATAGCCATATTAGCACAGTGAGGATAGTGAGGGTAAAAAATAAGGAACAAGATCATGAATGGAAAGTTTGAGAGCTTGAGATGTACTGTTTACATCATTCTCTGGGGATGTCTCTTCCATAACAAGCATTTTTAAAGGACTACATGAAAAAGCTCTTCCTGAGAGCAACCTACAAAACCATGTGCTAAAACTACATACTCCTAAGATACTATGAAGACGACTTCATGAAGACGGCTTAAGACTACACCAGCTATACATGGCTTTAGGACTGCAATTACCACAAACAGTTTTGCACTCAAGTCTCCATCAGTGAACAGACGATACCTTCAACCAGACTTCATGTTAACTTGAATAAATTTCCTGGTTATGCAATAGCACTTTCTAATCAAATACTAACCGGCTATAGAAGGAAAATCATTTATAATCGCACTGGTATCACCCAGAGGAGGATGGGTTCCCATTTGAGTCTGGTTCCTCTCAAGGTTCCTCATTTCCTAATATTGACTCAGGGAGTTTTTCATAACTGATTTTTGAATATTTATAATTTATATCCTGAATACATAGACTTGTATATATTTCTGTAAAAGGGATTTGCATTGATATCCACTGTTAAAAACAAATTTGAATTAAAACTTCGAATTTGAGACATTACGTTTCATCTCAAAATCACTTATTACACGTGTGTCAAATTCATAAAGACTGCCAGTAATTCTGGAGTTGACTCAAATTCCACTGAAGTCAGTGTACAGAGCCATGAATGTGCATAAAATTCCAGTTAAGGGGGAAAAAAAATAGTTATTCATATAAAATTCACATTCAGCCTAC
The DNA here is from genome assembly GCF_022655615.1 of Tachysurus fulvidraco. Lineage (NCBI taxonomy): Eukaryota > Metazoa > Chordata > Actinopteri > Siluriformes > Bagridae > Tachysurus > Tachysurus fulvidraco. The sequence continues at coordinate 19,941,537 of NC_062522.1, forward strand.
CACTTCGGTTTGTGCGCCTATAGACTCCAAAAGTGCAGAATCTTGAACAATATTCAGCATTGCAGCTGTGGACAGAACACAATATAAGAATATAGACACACAGGAAGCTGGAGGGAGATCCATCACACTGACACACTGGGAAAAGGAGTGGAAAATATGTTTAAAGTAAATCAAATTTGGAAGAAACAAGCAAACCTAGTATCATCTGTGTATTGAGTGGATCTGTCTCTGTTTGCAGGGCACCAATCAAGATATTGACCAATCGCAGCTTCAGTGAAAGGAAGGAGACTGGCTTATCATTAAGCGAACTCTCATCATTGCTGAATTTCCCTTCCAAAAGTACCTTTGGGGAAAAAAATAAATAAAAATATATCAGTTTGTTTCTTCACTCAGCCAGTTTGAACATTAATGTGATTTGGGATTATTGAATCACTGAGATTTCAGTACAAAGAGTTTACCTCCGATTTAACGTTGCCAAAATGGTGAGGCAGGGGCAGCATGGATAGCAGGATGTTAATGGAAGCTCTTCTCAGTTCAGTGGGGTTTACATACGATTTAAATTTGACCAATTCACTGCAAAAGTGGAGAGAAAATAAAGCCAAGTGTCAAAACACGAACCGTTTCATGCTTGTGTAAGAAACATAACATACTTTCAACATATGAAAGTACTCTTAGCTTTATTCATATAATTATAAGTATCTGTTTGCTGGGATTTCCCCAAAAAACTAAATCAGTGGAGCAGCTACTGAGGTTCACTAGATTACAGACTTGGCTGTGTCACTGATAGTGTGCTTAATCAGAGAACCTGAGAAATGA